>NW_027512754.1:152500-378681 GCF_048772815.1 Callospermophilus lateralis | reverse complement strand
AGGTGGCTGACATGTCAGATACAAATTGGTGAGAAGAGATCACCTCCTCCTAAACGCTGTTGAAACTGAAAATTCAACTTATGGGTGGGCTTCCTAGTTGAACAACTTTATACATAAATCCATGTTCAGTAAAATGAATATTTTTGGATACGTGGATGATATATATTTCACGATGAATTTTGATTGGTATATATATTGCTAGTTTTTAATGTCTCTGTGTATGTGTGTGTGTGTGTGTGTGTGTGTGTATATATATATATATATATATATATATATATATATATATATATACACTGTCCAGATTTTTAAACATATGAAATATATGTGTCTTTGGCCACTCTTTGGGAAGCCTTACCTGTGGAGAGTTCTGTAGAGCTTTCATTGAAATGAGCTTCCTCAACATTTAATGGCTCCTAAATGAATTGAAACCCACAGTGCCACAAACTTCATCCTTGAAACATGGCTTAATAAATACCATGAAATTTTTGAAATTCCCATGACCAAGTGTCACTGGAGGAAACTTTGGATGTCATCTTGCTGATCATGAATGTACCAGACAGTGCCTTGACTGACTCTGTTTCATGAAAATTGTGTAGAACAGAGATGCCAGTAAGTTGGAGCCTGCTGAGGAGAAGTGGCCCAGAGTTGTGGTGTGCAGTGTATGATAAAACATCTGAGGTGGGCATGTGGATCTGCCATTGACTTCCGAGTGCTTTTTGGCTGACATGGTGCAGCCAGCAGACCCTTATATGTAAAGGCATCTTTTATATGGAGAGGTTTCAGGGCAATATTCAGAATCAGTTTGTTATGGACAAGGGGGCAAGCTATGTGGGGTAGAAGCCTGGTTGGTGAATTCTCCTGAAGACCCTAACCCTCCACACATGACAGAACTCCCTCCTGCTCTGTGTCCCAGTTGAACTCCTTTTATTTCATGAAGCAAATACAAAACCCAGTGCAGAACCAAGAAACACCACGACAATTGTAGGATGACCAATGGCTTCACAGTCAATACGAAGAGACACTTAGCCCCAGTGGCCACAGATACCTACAAAGAGAGAATACAGCACTGCTGGCTCATGTTCTTTGGAGAATAAGAAACCAAGTCCTCCAGGTCACAATAAATGCAGACCCATCTTTGATGGTATCACTACAAAGGACAGTAAATCTCCTGAGAACAACATGTAGTTCAAGTGCCCAACCTCAGAGGCAGTTTCTCAAGAAGTATTTAGGCCAGCAGAGTTGCATGATTGTGGAGTGTTCATCCTGTCGCTTACTTTGAAAACTCCTTTACACCCCCAAGGTTGTGGTCTCCTGAGCATTTCCATTCCAGGATATGTATTCACAGATTTACTAATTCTTCTCTCTCTAATTGTGTCTTACTTGGGTGAAAGGTAATGTCAAGGCATTGTTCTGATGAGAGTGGAAAGATTTTTGTAGCACATATTTCATACACAATGGATTCATTTCCTATTTTCCATTCGAATTACTGAAAACCTGACACTAACCCACACCCTACTAGACTCTGACTACTAATTCTAATATGATGGGAGAAAAATAACCCAAACAGAATAGAAATACAAGCAGTTCAGAGGAGGCATGGTGTATAGTTGGACTTGCCTTTTGCATGATAAAGTGTAGGTGTTATAAATCTGGTCAATTATAATTGAAATAGTTCTTCATGTGTTTTGAAAGGTATCAATTATGTGAATTCCTGTCTCCCCTTATCTGTGGCCTATTCAGCACATATGTTTATATGCACATATAGAATCCTACCTGGTACCACACGTACATTCTTGTGAGGTGGCTGACGTGGCAGATACAAATTGTGAGAAGAGACACTCCTCCTAAACGCTGTTGGAACTAAAAATTCAACCTATGGGTGAGCTTCCTAGTTGAACAACATTATACATAAATCCATATTCAGTAAAATAAATATTTTGGATCTGTGTATGATATGTATTTCATGATGAATTCGATTGTCATATATATTGCTACTTTTTTATATCTCTGTATGTGTTTTGTGAAAAATCTACACTCTCTAGATTTTTCAAAATATGAAATATATTGTCTCTTATTATACACTCCCTAAATTCATTCATGTTCATGTATGTGGTTTTATAATCAACTTTTCACAAGATTATTTCAGATATATTCATCCACCTCAAATACATATTTGTTTTCTAGTACTGAAAACTCACTTCAGTGAAGGGTGCATACAAATCCTTATATTTCTACAGTAACTGACCCAGGTTAACATCATACAAGTAGATTCCTATGGGAAATGTTGTGCATTTTGATGTTCATTTATTTTTATTCAACACTGGTACATTACTATTTCTTCAGTTTATGGACATCTTAGAAAATAGATTTCTTCCACATTTCACAAATTTAAATGCATTTGGTACACTTTCTATCACTTCTTTCTTATGATTCCTCCTTTTTTTTTGACTGGTTTTTTCATGATAGTTCTTCCTAACGCATAATTTTTGATTTCCATAATCTTTTTGAAGCAAAACTCACACTCTCTTTATGATAAACCATAACACTTACATTACCATTAGATGTATAATTGGATGGAATGAATGATTGTATATCAATGTAAGATTTCCTGTATATTTTCAGATATCAATTTATTCCAATTTCCAAATTTGATACCAGTTATATTATTTATTCCCAGTATGGACTATTCATGCATTATCTCTATATTCATAGAAAAAGCATACACCTATTTTTATCCCCAATACTATTTAATGAGTTTTCAAAATATAGCTCCCCTTAATGGTAGAAGAAATACTCATGTCACCAGAACTACATATATATTTTATCACAGTAATATTTTGGAAAAAAATGCAAAGATCACACTTATGTCTGTACCAACTCCTAATTTGAATGTGAGTATGAATTACTAAAAACATCCATGTCCAGGATGCCTAAGGCTCTCAAATGTCAATTCTATTGGTGAGTACATATCTGTTTCATCCTAATATTATATATTCAATCTCAACCCTGTTGAAAATGTCTAAACCTATCACTCACTTTATACTTTGCCTGATTTCCTAATGTCACTATTGATATCTATTTTTCTACATATTTTGCCCAGTTCATCATAGTGACTGATTCTTCAGATTTGCTGACATTTACATTCACTCTCTAACGAAAATCCTATTACTAAAAAAGTCTTGGTCCAACTCCTAGACTCACTCTTCTTCCTAAGCTTACTAACTTCCTAATCCTCCTGACTACCACTTTTTGACTGGATGTTCTCTTTTACATTCAATCATCTGAGGTACAGTGTTTTAGCCTACAGATGTTGCACATCGTAGGATATATATCTTATTCACAAATTCACAAATTTATAGGCATTTGCTTCACTTTTAATCACTTCCTGCGTCAGAACACATGTATTTCTCCAGGTTTCTTGACTGTTTTTTTCATGAGACTTCTTTCAAAACACATTATTTTCGATTTCCAAAAACACTTTTGAAGCAAAACTCACACATTCTTCATGATACATCATAACGCTAATATTAACATTAGATGTATTACTGGTTGGAATGAATGATTGTATATCAATATACGATTTCCTGTACATATTCAGATATCAGCTCAATCCATTACTTAAAGTTGGAACAAGTTTTATTATTTATTCACAGTATGGTCTATTCATGATTTATCTCTATATTTATAGACACAGGGTACACCTCTTTGTACCCCTAATACTAATTTTACATCTTTAATATATTGCTCCGAGAAACGGTGGAAGAAATACTCATGTCATCTGATCTACATATACATTTTATCACAGAAATATTCTGGAAAAAAATGTAAAGGTCACACTTATGACTGTATCAAAGCCTAAATGGAAAGTGAACATGGATTACTAAAAACATCCATGTATAGGTTGCCTTTTGCTCTCAAATATCAATTCAATTGGTGACTACATATTTGTTTCTTCCTAAGATTACGTATTCAAACTCAACCCTGTTGAAAGTGTCTAATCCAGTCACTCACTTTATACTTTGCCTGATTTTGTAATGCCTCTATTGATATCTGCGTTGCTACATATTTTCCCCAGTTCATCATACTGAGTGACTCTTCATATGTCTTGACATTTACATTCACTCTCTAACCGAAACCTTATTGCTAAAGACCTTTTGTTCCAAATCCTATATTCACTCTTGTTTTTAAACCTACGGAATATCTTCCTAATCCTACTGACTATCCCTTTTTGATTGGATGTTCTCTTCTACATTCAATCATCCAAGGTAAAAGGTTCTATGCCATTGTATATCGTGTTATCTGAGACATCTTTGCAGAACATAATTCAAATCTAAGTATCCCAATCAAGGGCCCAATGCCCTTCTGGGCTTCAAATCATAACGAGATTTCTGTTTTCATACTTATATTTCACCTCTGTATACTTGTAAATATCGCAGGAAATGATTACTAACCCAAAATGAACCTGTTACTATCCCTAAACATACACTGTTCCCTCAATCTCATTTTACAGAAGAGCAGGGACAGAGTGGTTCTTACAATACAGGAAAGTAGTGGACTTTCCACCTGCTGAGAACCTCAAATGTCCATGCAGAAATGATACCTGGAGAAGTTGTAGGTATGTATGTAGGACCTGAGAGAGCAAAATTCATCTTCCATGGCAAACAACCTGGTCTGGATGAGGGATGTGTCTGAATCAGCCTCTCTATTCTTATTTTAGAGAAAATGGACCGAACCAGGCCTGTGTGGAGAGCTGTTCCCGGGTGTCAATGGTTGATATACCATTCTAACTTGTGAAATTGTCACGGGAAGTAGGGGCAGACTCCATCTCATTGGACCCTTGGAAGCAACTGTTAGGACAAAGTTGTTGCCAAGGCAGTGACCTCATTCAGTTCCAAAGAAAGTGGCAAACCTCATTTTCTTGGTGATGGAACTCTCTGAACTTGGTATCGAAGAAGCCAGGCACCGAGGGGCAGTCCCAGTCCCAGTCCCAGTGGGCTCACTTGTTAGGATTTACCAAGGACAGTGTGAGTCTTTCTTGGTAACTACTGATTTGAGGATGGCCAAAAGCCAGGAAAGCTCTGAAGTGGGACCTTTCCTGAGAAAGCAGGCAGTGGCTCACCACTTTTTTCTGACAACTTCACAGAGTTGGCCAAGGAAACCAGATGTGAGAGAGGACAGGCCATTTCATGGGATCATAGTATGGTCCACCATTCAGAGGACACTCCAGATAGTCACAGACCTACTTGGGGGAAGGAGGTGCCATTGTGGGAGTGGGTGTGGATTTTTGGTTTTGTCTCATGTTCTGAGAATAGGTTGGAAAGGCGGTTTGTTTGGTTTGGAGTGGACAGTTTCTAGTATGTTGTTTGACAAGGTGAGTGTTTCTTTGTCTGTGTATCCCAGTATGTCCGTTGTTATAGACATTAGAAAAGAGAATGCATTAATGGATGTGTCCAGTCTAGTATAAATCTTCCCCTAATTATTTCTGGCCAATTTATGAATGGACTGCAGCTTGTCTTATCGATGGGCAACACCTGCTATCTTCCTAAGTTGAAGTTTTCTTCCTGAATTCTGGCCACTCTCCAGAATAGGCTCATGGTTTTGTGTCCAAGATATGTACCACCTCCAAGCTCTGTGACATGGCCATGTACTGGAGAGCTGAAGAGAACGGCGAGCATCTCAGAAAACTTGGATATCATGGTGATCAGGAAAGTCTCAGTGGAGAAACCCTGCTTGGGGCCTTTTGCTTACTTATTGTTGTGTTGCACTGAATGTCAGGAAGGTCTTTGCCTCAGGCCACCTCTTTGTGAAGCCTGAAGAAAACTGTTTTCTTTCCAAATCCTATATTCAAATGGAAATGAATGGGCATCAACTGTGGCTCTTCGCTTAATTGCTTTGGAAAGGGATGTGTCTGAATTAGCCTCTTGGCCCTGTGTGTGGCTGTGGCATAGATTCTCACCACCTGATGGATCTATAGAATGATCTCATGTGTGCATCCAAAACCATAATAGCAAAAAGTCAGTCATTGTGGATGAAGTCTCTCCCCTTCCTCTGTGAGGTTCCTGACCTCCATCAAGTGAGAATAGGTTTTCTTTGGGTCAAATGAGTTCTTCAAAGCCCTGCAGAGGTGCTTGGGTTTTCGCATGACTCCAAATCACATAAAAAATCTATTCCTGAAATTAGTAGTCCTCAAATGGGAGAAACAGAGCAGTATTAATGGCAGGCTTATTTGATCACTTCTGGTTTACAGGAAGGATGTCCAGGCCACCCTGACTTCAGGCCAATAAGGGGCAAGCGAGCTTAATTTGGACATTGTCTTAGGCTGCACCCCAAATGGAAAACTCCAGTCAGAGGTGAAGATAATTGACTATATGGAAGAAGATGAGGGCCATGTGGGAGTGTTTTGGTTTTAATTTTGGTCATTTGTGTAGCGGTTGGAAGAAATGACTGGGTCCACCAGGGCTTGAACTCTGGTGTGATTCCCTTTAGATACTGAGTTGTGGAACTCACCTCAGAGAAGTATTGCCATGAAATATGTTGGGATTTTAGGAGGCCACGCATAAGAGTCACCCTTGAAAACTGAGATCTAGGCCCAGGGTGGATTTCCACAGAGCACTGGGAATCTCAGCCAGGATATCACATGATTTTATTCTTAAAGACAAGGCAGCCATAGTTGAGAGTCAAAACACACATGGTCCTCACATTGTAGACCTCAATGGGCCTGGCTTCCTGTGACATTTTAGCCACTCTTTGGGAAGCCTTGGCTCTGAGATTTCTCCAGAGCTTTCATTGAAATGAGCTTCCTCAACCTTTAATGGTTACTGAATGAATTGAAACCCACAGTGCCTCCAACTTCATGCTTGAAAAATGGCTAGATAAATACCATGAAATTTTTGAAATTCCCGTGACCAGGTGGCACTGGAGAACCTTTGGATGTCCTGTTGCTGATCATGAGTATAGCAAACAGTGCCTTTATTGACTGAGTTACAAGAAAACGGTGTAGAACAGAGATGGCAGTAAGTTGGAGCCTGCTGACTAGTGGGTCTACAGCAGTGGTGGGCAGTTGTGTGATAAAACATCAGTGGTAGGGCCATGAGGATCTACCATTGGATTCCAAATGGCTCTTGACTTACATGATGCAGCAAGCAGACCCTTATATGTGAAGACATCTTGTTATATGATGAGGATTCAGGCCAATGTTCAGAATCAGGTTGATATGGACAAGGGGGCAATGGGGCAAGCTATGATGGATAGAAGCATGGTTGGTGCATTCTCCTGCAGACCATGACCCACCACACGTGACAGAACTCCCTCAAGTACTGTGTCCCAGTTGAGCTCCTTGTATTTTGTAAGGCAAATACCAAACTCCCAGTGCAGCTGCAAAAAACACCACAAAAAGTGGAGGAGGACCAAATGGCTTCACAGTTCACATGGGGAGACACTTAGTCCCCAGTGGACACAGTTTACCTATAAAGAGAGAATTCAGCACAGCTGCCTCATGTTCATTGGAAAATAAGAAACCATGTCCTCCAGGGCACAGGGATGCAGACCAAGCTTTGATGGTCTCACTACAAAAGAAGCCAAATATCCTGACAACAACATATATTTCAAGTACCCAACCTCAGAGGCAGTTTCTCAAAAAGTTTGAAGGCCAGCATAGGTCCATGTTTGTGGAGTGTTTACCCTGTCCCTTACTTTTGGAAACTCCTCTACCACCTCCAAGGTTGTGAACTCCAGAGCATTTTCCATTCCAGATATGCATTCACTGATTTTCTAACTCTTCTCCTCTAATTGTGGCTTACTTGGGGAGAAGGAAATGTGAAGGCATTGTTCTGGATTAGAGTGCTAGGATATTTTTGCAGCACATATTTGCATACACATTGGATTACTTTTCCAATTTTCCTTTTGAAATACTGAATCCCTGACACTAACACACACCTACTAGACTCAGAATACTCTTCCTAATATAATGGAGAAAAAACCCAAAGAGAATAGAAATACAAGCAGTTCAGAGGAGGCATGTTGTATAGTTGGACTTGCCTTTTGCATTATATAAGGTAGGAGTTATAAATCTATTCAAATTTAATTGAAATAATTTTCCATGTGTTTTTAAAGTTAAGAAATATGTGATTTATTTTTTCCCTTTCTCTGTAGCCAATTCACACATGTATATTTATATGCACATATAGAATCCTAACAGGTATCACACGTACATTTTTGTGAGGTGGCTGACTTGGAAGTTAAAAATTGTGAGAAGAGATCACTCCTCTTAAACGCTGTTGGAACTAAAATTCAACATATCGGGTAGCTTCCTCTTTGAACAACATTATACATAAACTTATGTTCAGTAAAATAAATATTTTTGCATCTGTGAATGATATATATTTAATGATGAATTTGGATTGGAATATATATTGCTACTTTTTAATGTCTCTCTTTGTGCGTGTGTGTCTATATACATATATATAGACACACAGATTTTTCAAAATATAAAATATATGTGTCCTATATACACTCTCTAAATTCATTCATGTTCATGTATGTGGATTTATAATGAAATTTATACAAGATTATTCCCAGAAATATTCATCCACCTGAAATACATATTTGTTGCCTAGTACGGAAAACTAACTTCAGTGACTGGTGCATACAAATCCTAACAATTCTACAGTAACTGACCCCGTCTAACATCAATGCAAGTAGATTCCTATGGGACATGATATGTAATTGGACGTTCATTTTTATTCAACACTGGTACAATATTATTTCTTCAGTTTTTGCACATCATAGGATATGAATTTCATCCACAATTCACAAATTGATAGGCATTTGTTTCAAATTTAATCACTTCCTGCTTCAGAACGCATGTATTGTCAGGGTTTCTTGACAGGTCTTTTCATGAGAATTCTTTCCAAACACATTATTTTCAATTTCCATAATCACTTTTGTAGCAAAACTCACAAACTCTTCATGATAAACCAAAAAACTAATATTATCATTACATGTATAACTGGTTGTAATGAATGATTGTATATCAATATAAGTATGGTCTATTCATGCTTTATCTCCATATTCATAGACACAGGGTACACCTCTTTGTACCCCCAATACGAATTTTATGTCTTCAATATATTGCTCCCAGAAATGGTGGTAGAAATACTCATGTCACCTGATCTACATATACATTTTATCATAGTAATAATCTGGACAAAAATGTAAAGGTCACACTATGATTGTACCAAAGCCTAAATGTAATGTGAACATGAATTACTAAAAACATCCATGTCCAGGTTGCCTAATGCTCTCAAATGTCAATCCTATTGGTGACTACATATTTGTTTCTTGCAAGGATTATGTATTCAAACTCAACCCTGTTGAAAATGTCTAATCCTATCACTCACTATATACTTTGCCTGATTTCGTAATGTCACTATTGATATCTGCTTTTCTACATATTTTCCACAGCTCATCATAGTGACTGACTCGTCATATGTGCTGACATTTACATTCACTCTCTAACTAAAACCCTATTACTAAAGAACTTTTGGTCCAAATCCTATACTCACTCTTCTTCCTAAACCTACCAAATATCTTCCTAATCCTACCTACTATCCCTTTTTGACTAGATATTCTCTTCTACATTCAGTCATCCAAGGTACAAGGTCCTATGCCATTGTATATCGATTTAACTTAGACAACTGTGCAGAACATAATTCAAAGCTAACTATCCCAATCAAGGGCCCAATGACCTTCTGGGCTTCAAATCATACCTAGATTTCTGTTTTCATACTTCTATTTCACCTCTATATTCTTGTAAATATCGTAGGTTCCCAATACCATTATTCATCACACAGAATGATTCCTAACAAAAATCAAACCAGTTATTAACCCTAAACATACACTGTTCCTTCAATCTCATTTTACAGAAGAGCAGGGACAGAGTGGTTCTTACAATACAGGAAAGCAGGGGACATTCCACCTGCTGAGAACCTCAAAGGTCCATTCAGAAATGATACCTGGAGAAGTTGTAGGCAGGTATGAAGGTCCCGAGAGAGCAAAATTCAACTTCCATGGCGAGCAACCTGGTCAGGATGACGGGATGTGTCTGAATCAGCCTCTCTCTTCTTATTGTAGAGAAGACTGACCTGACCAGGCCTGTGTGGAGAGCTGTTCCCGGGTGCCTATAGTTGATATACCATTCTAACTTGTGAAAGTGTCACAGAAAGTAGGGGCATACTCCATCTCATGGTAGCCTTGGAAGCAACGGTTAGGACAAAGTGGTTTCCAAGGCAGTGACCTCATTCAGTTCCAAGAAAGTGACATACCTCATTTCCTTGGTGATGGAACTCTCTGATCTTGGTATCAAAGAAGCCAGGCAGCCAAAAGTAGTCCCAGTCCCAGTCCCAGTGGGCTCATTGTTTTGATTTTCCAAGGACAGAGTCAGTCTTTCTTGGTACCTACTGATGTGAGGAAGGCAAATGCCAGGAGAGCTCTGGAGAGGAACTTTTCTTGAGAAAGCAGGTACTGCCTCACCACTTTTTCCTGACAACTTCACAGAGTTGGCCAAGAAAACCAGATCTGAGAGAGGACAGGCGATTTTCGGGAATCATAGTATGTCCCACCATTCAGAGGACACCCCGGATAGTCACAGACCTACTTGGGGAAAGGATGTGCCTTTGTGGGAGTTGGTGTGTGTTTGTGGTTTTGTCTCATGTTCTGAGAATAGGTAGGAAAGGTGGTTTGTTTGGTTGGATTGGACTGTTTCTACTAAGTTTTTGACAAGCCAAGTCTTTCTATGTCTGTGTCCGTTGTTATTGACATTAGAAAAGAGAATGCATTAATGGATGTGTCCTGTCTAGTATAAATCTTCCCAAAATTTATCCTGCCCTATTTGTGAATTGACTGCAGCTTGTCTTATCGATGGGCAACACCTGCTATCTTCCTAAGTTGGTGTTTTCTTCCTGAATTCTGGCCACTCTCCAGAATAGGCTCATGGTTTTGTGTCCAAGATATGTACCACCTCCAAGCTCTGTGACATGGCCATGTACTGGAGAGCTGAAGAGAATGGCGAGCATCTCAGAAAACTCAGATATCAGGGTGACCAGGAAAGTCTCAGTGGAGTAACCCTGCTTTTTGCCTTTTGCTTACTTATTGTTCTGTTGCACTGAATGTCAGGAAGGTCTTTGACTCACGCCACACCTTTGTGAAGCCTGGAGAAAACAGTTTTCAAATGGAAATGAAGGGAATCACCTTTGGCTCTTTTCTTAATTGCTTTGGAAAGGGATGTGTCTGAATCAGCCCCTTGGCCATGTGTGCGGCTGTGACTTAGATTCTCAGCACCTGATGTATCTAAAGAAAGATCCCATGTGTGAATCCAAAACCAAAATGGCCAAAAGAGCAGTCATTGGAATGAAGCCTCTCGCCTTTCTCTGTAAGGTTCCTGACGTCCATCAAGTGAGAATAGAGATCCTTTGTGTCAAATGAGTTCTTCACAACCTGCAGAGGCTAGCCCATAGGTGCTTGGGTTTTCTCATGACTCCAATTCACATAAAGAATCTAACCCCTAAGTCAGTAGGCCTCAAATTGGAGAATTGGAATTTTATTAACGGCAAGCCTATTTGTTTACTCCTGGTTCACAGTAATGGTGTCCAGGCCACCCTGAAGGTATGCAAATGAGGTGCAAGGATGCTTATTTTGGACACTGTCTTGGGCTGTGCCCCTCATGGAAACCTTCAGGCAGAGTTTATGATGAGTGTTTATATGGAAGAAGATGAGGGACGTGTGGGAGTATTTTGGTTTTAATTGTATTCATTTGTGTCACGGAAGAGTTGACTGGGTCCATCTGGGCTTGAACTCTGGTGTGATTCCCCTTACAGACTGAGATCTGGAACTGAACTCAGAGAAGTATTGCCATGAATTGTGATGGGATTTTAGGAGGCCAGGCATGAGAGGTAACCTTGGAACCCGAGGTCTAGGCCCAGGTTGGCTTTCCAAAGAACACTGGGAATCTCAGCCAAGATATCACATGATTTAATTCTGAAAAACTTGGCAGCCATAATTGAGATTGAAAACACACATGGACCTCGCTTTGTAGACCTCAATGGGCCTGGTTTCATGTTACTTTTTGGGCACTTTTTGGGAAGCCTTGCCTGTGAGAGTGCTCCAGAGTTTACTGAAATTAGCTTCCTCAGCATTTAATTTTTCCTGAATGAATTGAAACCCACAGTGCCTCCAACTTCATCCGTGAAATATTGCTGGAAAATTATCATAAAATTTTTGAAATTCCCATGACCAGCTAAAACTGGAGAACCTTGGGATGTCCTCTTGATGATCATGAGTATACCAGACAGTGCCTTGATTGACTGGGTTTCAAGAAAATGGTGTAGAACAGAGATGCCAGTAAGTTGGAGCCTGGTGAGTAGTGGGACTAGAGCAGTGTTATGAAAGTGTGTGATAAAACATCTGTGGTGGGCCATGTGGATCTTCCATTGGCTTCCAAATGCCTTGTGACTGACATGGTGCAGCCAGTAGACCTTTTATTTGATAGAGGGCCCAATGGAGCCTTATGGGATGAGTATATTGCCCCTGTATCCACTTCAAAGTTTACTGGGGTCCCCTTCACTTCAAAAGTTACCCCGAACTCAGGGAGGGGATCTGAGCCCCAACTTTTGTAGTCATCCTCCAGAGTCAGAATGGCTGGCTGGCATGGCTGTCTCTTTCTAGGGCACTCGTGGGCCCAGTGTCCTTTTTCTTTAGAATAGGCACATTGATTTGAGGCCAGGGATGGCCTCGGGCATGGGACCAGATAACTCTTCCTGTCTCCCTATTTCTTAATTTCTGGCCCTTTTGGTGTTCTGACCAGGACCTTAGTCAACACCGTAGTCTGTCTTTTGTTTCTTTTATCCTCCCTTTGCTCCCTTCTCTTCCTCAGTTTCTCTCTTATAGTATACTTTCTCGGCTTCTCTGACTAAATCTCCCAAAATCATATCTTGTAATCCATCTAAGTATTGTAACTTTCTTTTAATATTTAGGGCAGCTTGCCCAATAAAGGCCATTGTGACAGATGCTTTTTGATCCTCTGCCTGAGGATTGAAAGGTGTATATCTTCTATATGCCTCCATAATTCTCTCAAGAAACATAGAGGGAGATTCATTAGGCCCTCGAATAATCTCTCTTACCTTGGCCAAATTATTTGGAACCCAGCGAAAAGTGGACAGATGCTTTCTTACCTTCAAATTTGTTGAGGATCCAGTTTGGTCGCTTCAAGGAAAGCTGGCTTTGATTATGTTGGGAAGATGTGTCGGTCTCCCATCTGGTCCGAGGATATTTTTTCTAGCTTCCAGGAGGATTCTCTTTTGTTCCTCTGTCATGAAGAGAGTCCCTAAAAGTTGTTGACAGTCATTCCAAGCAGGCGGGTATGAAAACATCAATGATTCAACCAGACCTGTGAGCCGGGTAGGGTCCTCGGAAAAAGGGGGATTGTTATTTTTTCAGTTATATAGGTCTGAAGAGGAGAAAGGCCAATACTGGTAGGCTTGCAATTTTTCCCCATTGTTGTTGTCAATCATTGGCCCGTAGGGACATAGGGGGAGCATCACAGGAGTTACAGGGTTTTCAATGATTCACAGCCAGCGAGTTCCTTTATCCGGGCCATCTTCCTCCAGGGGAGGAGGTCTGTGTGTGCCACGGGGGAGTTATCTGGAGGGCCCTGGGCCAGCTTAGCTTCCTCCAATGGCGAAGAGGCTGAGTCAGCTGCAAGGGAATCACTTAGAGTGTGTTGGTGGTTGGGGGAAGAGGAGAGGGGATAAGGAGGGGGAGGAGAGTCCAGTAGAGTCAAATCTTGTGACTCAGGGAGAACAGAGGGTGGAGTAGGACGATGAGCAGAGGGTTTGAGAGATCGTGGGGGAAGCAATAGGAGTAGGGGAAGGGGCAAGGAAAGGCTTCACCCATGGAGGAGGAGATTTGCAGAGGTCCTACCAATTTAAGGTATATGGCTGTTGATCTGGATGGCTATGTGGGCCCAGCTGAAAGACAATATCTCTGATTTTTTAAATTAGTGGGAAGTAGAAAGATCTTTCTAGTGGCCATCCGACTCCAAAGGTGGGACATTCTGAGGCTCAGAGATTCTGGCCGGTCCGGAGTTTTACTGTAAAAGAAAGATTCTGAGCTCTTAAGGGAACTTTGGTCCAGTGATTAAGGGTCAGGGACAGAGGCATTGAAGTGCTCTGTCCCATGATGAACGATACACAAACTAAATGCAACGACACACGACACAGATATAACAAGACCATAAAGACAGGCAATGGACGTACATCACTGAGACCAGGAATCAGTAGACAGCAAAACCCGATGGGATGGCAATACCGAATCCGAAACAAAATATCACTGAATCGAGGAGACAATTGTTCCTTGATTTCCTGAGTCCTCTGCGGCGTCCCCCAGGGAGGTGCCCTGTGTCTCTGTGAGAGGTCTCTCAGCCAAAGTCGGAGAGAACTCAGGCTCTTCATCGCAAGCGATATTGCCAAGCCCTAACATGAATCCTGAAACCAGAAAGAGGTGCCTTACTTGCTCCGAGAGGAGCCCTTTGGGGTCTCTCGTCCGCCAGTGACGGAACTCGGTGGAACGTCAATATGTAAAGGTCCGGCGAGTGTCAGAGGAAGAGACCACCAAGAGACTGTCTCATGCAACAGCAAAGGGTTTATTTGGGGTCCAGCATGCTGGGGCTCAGAGCTCACTTGAATAGAGCAGAGAGCCCTGACAACAGTTTAAGCAGGGATTATTTACTTTCCTTGAGAGGGCAGGGAGGAAGTATACTGATGGGTAAGGGCGAGTGGGCGGTTTACATGCAACCTGGTGAGGGAGCATATTCTACAGTTTGGCAGTTGGGGACAGTACATTCTCGGAACAAGATTAGCAAACAGTTCTCAAGATTTCAACAGTGTTTTGTTAAGCATACAGAGAAACAGGAAGTGACAATTAACTATTTTAATAACCTTTCACTACCGACTATCCTTTTGGACTGGATGTTCTCTTCTACATTCAATTTTCCAAGGTACAAGGTCCTATGCCATTGTATATCGATTTATTCAAACCTAAGTATCCCAATCAAGGGCCCAATGCCCTTCTGGGCTTCAAATGTTACTTAGATTTCTGTTTTCATACATATATTTCACCTATGTATTCTTATACACATCACAGGTTCCCAATACCATTATTCATTCAGCAGAACGATTCCTAACCCAAATCAAACCTGTTATTAACCCTAACCATACACTGTTACCTCAATCTAACTTTACAGAAGAGCAGGGACAGAGTTCGTCTTACAATACAGGAATGCTGGGGATCTTCCACCTGCAGAGAACCTCAAAGCTCCATGCAGAAATTATCACTGAAGAAGATATAGGCACCTCTGAAAAACCTGAGACAGCAAAATTCATCTTCCATGGCAAACAACCTGGTCAGGATGAAGGGTTGTATCTGAATCAGCCTTTCTATTGTTAATGTAGAGAAGATGGACCAAATGAGACCTGTGTGGAGAGCTTTTCCCGGGTGCCTATGGTTGATATACCATTCTAACTTGTGAAAGTGTCACAGGAAGCAGGGACAGCATCCATCTCATGGGACCCTTGGAAGCAACTCTTAGTACAAAGTGGTTGCCAAGGCAGTGAACTCATTCAGTTCCTCATGGAAGTAACCTCACCTCACTTCCTTGGGGAAGAAACTCTCTGATCTTGGGATACAAAAAGCCAGTCAAACAGTGCCAGTCCATGTCCCAGTCCCAGTGGTCTCAATTTTTGGAATTCTAGATAACAGAGTCAGTCTTTCTTGGTACCTACTTTGGACCATCCTGTTTCCATGGCCAAATGGAAGGAAAGCTCTGAAGAGGGGCCTTTCCTGAGAAAGAAGGTAGTGACTCACCGCTGGCTCCTGACAACTTCAGAGAGTTGGTTAAGGACACCAGATCTAAGACAGGACAGGCCATTTCGGGGCAACCTAGAATGCCCCACAGTCAGAGAACACTCCAGATATTCACAGACCTACTTGGGGGAAGAAGGGGCCTTTGTTGGTGTGGGTGAGGGTTTGTGGTTTTGTCTCATGTTCTGAGAATAGGTAGGAAATGCGGTTTGTTTTGTTTGGAGTGAACTGTTTCTAGTAAGTCGTTTGACAATGCGAGTGTTTCTGTGTCTGTGTACCCCACTGTGTCCGTGGTTGTAGATATTAGAAAAGAGAATGCATCAATGGATGTGTCCTGACTAGTAGAAAGCTTCCCAGCATTCATCCTGCCCAATTTATAAATGGAATGCAGCTTGCCCTATTGATGGGCAACACCTGCTATCTTCCTAAGTTTCTGTTTTCTTCCTGAAATCTGGCCACTCTCCAGAAGAGGCTCATGGTTTTGTATCCAAGATATGTGCCACCTCCAAGCTCTGTGACACGGCCGTGTAGTGGATAGCTGAAGGGAATGGCGAGCATCTCAGAAAACTCAGATATCAGTGTGACTACTAATGTCTCAGTGGAGAAACCCTGTTTGGGCCTTTTGCTTAACAATTGTTCTGTTGCCCTGAATGTCAGGAAGGTCTTTCCCACATGCCACCCCTTTGTGAAACCTGAAGAAAATAGTTTTCAAATGCAAATGAATGGGCATCACCTGTGGCTCTTTGCTTAATTGCTTTGGAAAGGGATGTGTCTGAATCAGCCTCTTGGCCCTGTGTGAGGCTGTTGCTTAGATTCTTAGATGGATGGATCTAAACAAAGATATCATGTGTGCATCCAAAACCAAAATGGCTAAAAGAGCAGTCATTGTGGATGAAGTCTTTCCCCTTCCTCTGTAAGGTTTCTGACCTCTATCAAGTGAGAATAAGGAAGACACACCAAGCCAATTGATGGCTACTTTTGGAAAAATTGTACCACTGCTGATAGCATCAGCATATATACCCCAACACTACCACAAGTGGCTTCACCAAGAGAGAGTTCACAATGCATAAAAGTGATACATAGTCCTGACAAGTTCTGCAAGAATTTCAGGGATGGCTATTGCAGAAGCTGTAGATTGGTTTTATCTTTGACTTCAACGGCACTGGTATGAAGATAGAAATTCTGGCAATAATGGGTAAAGGAAAATTATTTAACATTCCAGAAGGCACTAAAAGAAAATATTTTTCTTAAAAATTTACATTATTTTGAAGAGAATTATTAAATATAATGAAATGAAAAGATGAAGTAAACAAACAGGTCTGTTAACTTCCTTTTTTGTTCACATATTAAAACAATGCTCAACAGTTGTTTACCCAATTTAAATTAAACCATTTAGATCACGTGAATAAAAAAATATTTGCACACATTTTTTTATGAGCACTCATCATATATGATATATGGACATACGTACATTCAAACATATAACACAAAACGCAAGTGTGCACACATAATATAATACATACAACACATAACATAATAGTAAAGGCCTTATAACTTTTCACAGGTGAAATCACCAGTGCAATGTTTAAAAACTCTATAGTCAAAATATAGAACTGATCAGCAAAACATTAACCTAGGTCTCAATGAGCTCAAAAAAACAAATAAAACTTCATGATACGGGAAAGGGCAATAATAAAATAGATATTGAAAAAAGCATCCCTGTTCTGTCACAGATGTAAGGATAGTGAAACTGGAGTTTTGGATATCAGCTGTTATGGATTTGAGCCAAATCATCTTATTTTGGTCTATAGAAATCGCTTTAGTTAATCTCTCTGAAATCCAAATCGGCTATTGTTCTTCCTGTGGAAACACACAAACAGACCCCTGACTCCAGACAATCACTGGGTCAGTACTTTAGTTAATCTCTCTGGAATCCAATTTGGCTGCTGTTCTCCCTGTGGAAACACATAAAGAGACTCCCGACTCCAGGCAATCTCTGGGTCAGGACCTTACTTAATCTCTCTGTTATTTAAATCGGCTGCTGTTCTCCCTGTAGAAACACAGAAAAAGACCCCCGAGTCCAGACAATAATTGGGTCAGGACATTTCTGTTGTCCTGTTAGAATATCCTTCCAAAGTACCTTGAACTTATGCACATTTTTTGGACACATATGCTTTTCTGCAGCACTAAGTCCTGATGAATCCAAATTTAAAAAGTTTAGAGTAAAAAGGGTTATTTTAAGTTTATCTTTGGGGAATTCATACGCCTTCCCAATTGCGTCTTTTTGCTTTAGTAAGTACATTTTAATAGTTTCATGTGCTCTTTCACTATGCATTGTCCCTGTGGATTGTATGGGATTCCTGTTATATGAGTAATGCCAAATGATGAGAAAAATTGTTTAAAAGAGGTAGGAGTATAATCAGGGGCATTATCTGTTTTTAACTGTTTTGGAATGTCCAAAGTGGCAAATTTTGTAAGTAATGAGCTATAACATCTTTAGTTTTTTCCCCCGCATGAAGGGAGCCCATCAAAAATCTAGAAGAAGTATCAACTGTAACATGCAAATATTTTAATTTTCCAAATTCTGGCAAGTGTGTGACATTCATCTGCCAAATATGGTTAGGTATCAATCCTCTAGGATTGACTCCAAGATTAACTTGTGGTAAAAATGTCACACAATTTTGACATTGTTTTATTATTTTTCTATCTTTTTCCTTAGTTATTTTAAAACACTTTTGTAAAGTATTAGCATTGACATGAAACTTTTTATGAAAATTTGTAGCTTCTTCTAGTGTAGGGAAAATATGTATGTAAGTCATGTGTAGTTTAATCTGCTAAATCATTGCCAAAACTAAGGGCTCCAGGCAATCCTGTATGTGCCCTGATATGTCCTATAAAGAATGAATCTTTTCTGTCCCAGATTAGACATTGTATACTGGAAAGCAAAGAGAAAACACTAGCAGAAGGGGAAATACTACCAGCATCTTCAAGGGATACTATAGCATTAACTATATACTGACTAAGGGAAAATAAATTAAATACAGAATCTTTAAACATCACAAAAGCTTGTAATACTGCATTAAGCTCTACCTTTTGAGCTGATTGTTTGGGTAGTAAAAATGTAAAAGTTTGATCAGGTGTAACTATTGCTGCTGTGCCATGATTTGTCTCATCAGTGAATATACTTGGAGCATTCATGATACTTGTTTTCTTGTCATTTTTGGAAAAATTACAGGATGCGATGACCAAAAAGACAATAAAAGATTAGATGGTAAGTGGTTATCAAATGAAACATTTGATTTACACATGATTACTGCACAAGTATTTAACTCATTAGCTAATTTATCAATTTGATTCAAAGAATATGGAGTAATAATTTTATTGGGTGAAATTCCACACACTCACTTTGCTGCTTTTATTCCTATGAGTATTAATTGTCCCTCAGTCTCAGGATACCTAGTAATAATAGTGTGAGAAGAATAAGATAAATGAATCCATAATAATGGACCTTCTTGCCAAAATACTCCTATAGAAATACTTTTTTTTGTTGGTAGTACAATAAATAATAAAGGCAAAATTATATCAACTCTATCCAAATGCATATTTCCCATTTATGTTTCAATGATTTTTAATCCCTTTCTTGCTTCAGGTGTTAACATTCTGGGTGAATTTGGATCTAATAGACCTTTTAGGATATCAAATAAAGGTCCCAACTCTCCTGTTGGTATAATTAGTTAAGGCCTTATCCAATTTATGTCTCCTAATAACTTTGAAAGTCATTAGTTGATTGGAGTTGATCTACTCCTATTTGAATTTTTGGTGGACTGACCATGGTTGAGGATAATAGAACTCCTAAATAATTTATTGGAAATTTTAATTATACTTTATCTATTGCTATCTCTAGATTATAATTTTTTTAATCAGTTTGTAAGTGTGACATAACATTCTAGCAATGTGTTTTTAGCTTTGTGTGCAAATGATACATCATCCATATAGTGAAATATTTGTAGTTAAGGATTTTGATTTCTAAATGGCAGGATTACTTTGTTAACATAAATTTGACATGCAGTTGGGCTGTTAGCCATCCCTTGAGGGAGTAGTTTCCACTCTTACCTCTGATAAGGAGCTTCATGATTCAGTGCAGGGATAGTAAATGCAAAACGTGGACTATCCTCAGGATGAATTGGAAATGAAAAAAAAAAAACAATCTTTAATATGTATAACTAAAACATACCAAGTTCTTGGCAAAGCAGACAATTGAGGAATCCCTGATTGAGCAGGTCCCGTAATAACCATCTCATTATTAATGGTTCTTAAATCTTGCAATAATCTCCATTTACCAGATTTCTTTTTGGTGACAAAAATGGGAGTATTATGGGGAGATACAGAAGGTTGTATATGTCCTTCCGCTAATTGTTGTTTGATCAGGTCATGGGCTGCTTGTATCTTTTCTTTAGTCAGGGGCCATTGAGGAACCCATACTGGTCTTTCTGATTTCCAAGTAATTTTTATTGTCTCAGTGGCCCTTTCTGAAAATCCAACACATTTTTGTCTGTTCCTTGATCTATTTGTGTTGGTGCTCCTATACCTTCTTCTTGTTTTTCTAATATTTTTCTTTTCCTAAAACCTTGTCTAGCCATAGTAGTGGGTGCATTTTGGTTGACCTTATTTGTTAATGTCAAACCTAATTGATCAAGGACATCTCATCGCCATTAATTAACGGGAAGA
Source organism: Callospermophilus lateralis (assembly GCF_048772815.1). Taxonomy (NCBI): domain Eukaryota; kingdom Metazoa; phylum Chordata; class Mammalia; order Rodentia; family Sciuridae; genus Callospermophilus; species Callospermophilus lateralis. The sequence continues at coordinate 358,041 of NW_027512754.1, read as the reverse complement.
TGATCCAATACATATGGCTGTATAGTTCCTTCACATCCTTCAGGATCCTTCCAATCTAATACAATTGCACCTTTAAGGGGATTAGTCGCCACTCCTAGGCCTCAAAGCATTTGAGTAGCTTGTTGTAATGGCCAATGTTTTGGCCATTCTTGAGGAGAGATGATGCTAGAGTTTGCACCTGTATCCAGTAGCCCATTAAATTCATGTCCTTGAATATTTAGTTTTAGCATGGGGCGAGAATCTAAATTTAAAGAAAGCATAGCCCAATCTACACCTGTGTAGTCTAATCCCATGGAACCTCTTTCTACAGAATGACTAGAAAATTTATTATGTAGGCTGAGTATTATTAATAACTGTGCTATTCTATCTCCTGGTGAAATTACTGATAAATCCTTTGGAGAACTGGCTATAATTTTTATTTCACCTTCATAATCGGAAACAATTACCCAAGGAATTATCCTAAGTCCTTTTAGAGTAGAAGAGCTGCATCCTAATAATAAGCCTACTGTTCCTTTGGGAAGAGGTACTTTCAGCCCTGTGGGAATTATTTGAACTCTCATCTCTGGAATTAGTACTTATCTGGCGGAGGCGCCGATGTTCAACCCTGTACTCCCTCTGGTTTGTCTGACGAGGGATCTGATAAAAAATGTGTCCTGTGCACTATCCTGATGGGGTTGCTGGGTTCCTCCAATGCTCCGTATATTTGTGGTTTTGGGACCCAGAGCATTGGGCCCACCTCTCCATTTTTTGGCAGTGGAGCCCGATGCCTTTCTCCATAATATTGTGGATAAACACCTAGTCTTTGTTCATTTTTTGATAATGAAGTACCTTCTATGTGTGTTTGAGAATGACATTCATTAGCCCAATGTCTTCCTCTATGGCATCGTGGGCAAATACACGGTATTCTACTCCTTTGATTCCTAGTTTTGTTAAACCCTCCTCCTATGGGGCAATTCCTTTTAAAATGTCCTTTTCTTCACAATTCTAGCATGTTCTTGGCCTGGCATCTAAAGCCTGTTTTACTGTAGCTGCAACGACTTGCTCTTATTCATTAATGTCTCTACATAATTTAATATATGTGTTTAAATCTTCATGTTTCCATGGTCTAATGATATCTCTGCACCAACAATTCCCTTGGTCATAAGCCAGTTGTTTTATTAATGGAATTGCTTGTTCTGTATTCCCAAAAACTCTGGTAGCTGTTTTAATAAGCCTATCTACAAATTCAGCATAAGATTCATTAGCTCCTTGTATTACCTTAGATAATTGACCTTGTAATCCTCCAAGTCCTTGTGAAGTCTTCCATGCCCTAACCACTTCTACAGCAATTAATTCGTATATACCATGATCATATGGAATTTGTTGCTGCTGATCCTCATTAGGTCCCTTTCCTAACAACATATCTAGATTTCTCTGAGGATAACCAGCTGCTGCATTTCGCCTAGCCGTCTCCTTGCAAAATTTCTCATTGGCAACCTTCCATAACAGGTATTGTCCTCCCTTTAGCACAGCTTTACACATATTAGCCCAATCTACTGGCATCACATTTAAGTTGTTAATAGATTGGACCAAGCTTACAATGAAGGGTGCTTGAGGACCATAGGTTGTTACAGCCTCTTTTAGCTGCTTCACTATTTTAAAATTTAAAGCAAGGTGAATTCTCTGCCCTCCTACCTAAAATACCGGGCATGTAAATACTTGAGATCCTGTCTCAGGAACCGAACTATCAACTGCGGGGGTTGGGGGCCTCCCAGCATATGGAGGTGGCCTTGTTAGTTGGACATTTACATCCTCTGGTGATAGAAAGGTGTTAGTAACAGTTTCCTGTAGAGGTGGCGCTGTTGTTGGACACTTATGCCCTCTGGTGATAGAAAGATGTTAGTAGCAGTCTCCTTTTGTAACTTTGCCCCTGATGGCTTTTTCTACTCTAAGCTTTATTCCTCTATCTGTGTCTTAACTGAATGCTTTGGACTAAGCAAAGCAGATATGAACGTCCACAATGGCAATGTGCCAACTGACTGAGTCCCTGGGCTGTTCTTTTCTACTCTTTTGAAATCTTCACCATGATGGTTCCATTATGATATACTTAACAACTCCTCCTTAAAAGGCCATGGGGTACATTTTTGTATTTTATCACTGTATGCCCTGACTGTTCTTGATTTTACTGATACACCTCCTTCCTCTAACAATTTACTTAACACTCTTTCAGTTTGTTTTTTACTAATTTCTGACCCCGTATTTCTACTATAATAAAACCCAACAAGATGACTCCAAACAAAACAGAGACAGACTGAAATAAAAAGGGAACAACAAAAAGTCATTATAGCCTTTCTTTCCTCCTGACATGTGTGTCCGTACTTTCTCCCTATCTGTTCCTCAGACGTGAATAGTTTTTCCTCATATGTGAGTGGTTTTTCTTCCGTCTCAATCATCTCCATGGACAGGCAGCTTAAAACAAAAGTGAAGCAAAACTAAAGAGGAATCTTAAAATGGCTATCCATCCTCTTGCCCTGCCCTCAGGGGCGAGCAGTTTACCTTATCACTTACCCTCAGTCGTTCCCTGTGCAAGCGAGGAAATGCTGCAGTCTGGCTGGGAAGAGTTAGGAGCCACTTGTCAAAAGAAATGAACTTTATTTTTAGAAAAACACACGCCATACAAAACAGCTCCTCAGGAAAAACCCTCAGAGCCCAACTGCCACCACTGGCTTCCTTATAAAGTCTCTGTCACTCCCACAAGCCTCTCCACCTTCCACAATTCTCCTGCTCTTGAGGCCCATTGGTTGGGTTGCGTGGGTGGAGCCAAAAAAGTCCCCCAATGAGCAGCTCCGTGGTCTGAAAGGGGAGGGAAACTGTCCAATGAGCATCACCACAGAGGAGCCAATCAGCTAGATGTTGCTGGGGCCGCTGTGAGCCAATCATCAGCTTGCAGTCTGAAAGGGCGGGGAAACAGTTCAATGAGAATCTCCAATGAGCTAGATGTTGCTGGGGCCACTGTTAGCCAATAATCATCCAACAGCTGGAAATTTGCTGCCAGCTGGAAGTTTGCTGGGGCCCCTTCATATGCTCTCAACAAATTCCTGTCTCCTTTCTCTGTAGCCTATTCAACACATGTATTTTTATATGCACATGTAGAATCCTACCTGTTATCACACGTACGTTTTAGTGAGGTTTGTGACTTGGCCAATAGAAGTTATGAGAAGAGATCACTCTTCCTAAACGCTGTTGGAACTGAAAATTCAACCTATGGGTGAGCTTCCTAGTAGAACACCATTATACATAAAAACATTTTTAGTGAAATAATTATTTTTGCATCTGTGGATGGTATATATTTTATGATGAATTTCGATTGGCATATATATTGCTAGATTTTAATTTCTCTGTGTGTGTGTCTGTGTGTGTGTATATATATGTATATGTGTGTGTGTGTGTGTGTGTACACACACTCTCCAAATTTTTCTAATTATCAAATATATGAGTCTTATTATACATTCCTTAAAATCATTCATATTCATGTATGTGAATTTATGATCAACTATTCACAAGATTATTCTCAGAAATATACATCCACCTGAAATACATATTTGTTTCCTAGTACTGAAAACTAACTTGAGAGAATGGTGCATACAAATCCTAATATTTCTACAGTAATACCCAGTTTAACATCAATGCATGCAGTTTCCTATGGGACATGATGTGTATTTTGCAGTTCATTTTTATTAAACAGTGGTATATTAATATTTCTTCAGTTTATGCACATCATAGCATATATATTTCTTCCACAAGTTCACAAATTTATAGACATTTGTTTCAATTTCAATCACCTCCTGCTTCAGAACTCATATATTCCTCCAGGTTTCTTGACTGGTCTTTTCATGAGTCTTCTTTCAAAACACATTATTTTCGATTTCCATAATCATTTTTGAAGCAAAACACACACACTCTTCATGATAAACCATAACCCTCATATTACTGTTAGATGTATAACTGGTTGTAATGAATGTATGTATATCAATTAAAGATTTTCTGTATATTTTCAGATATCAAATCAATTCATTATTTAATGTTGGAATCATTTTTATTATTTATTCACAGTATGGTCTGTTCATGAATTATTTCTATATTCATTGACACAGAGTACACCGCTTTGTTCCCCCAATATGAATTTATATGTCTTCAAAATATTGCTCCCAGTAATGGTGGAAGAAATACTTATGTCACCTGATCTACATATACATTATACCACAGTAATACTCTGGACACAGAAAGCAAAGGTCACTCTTATGTTTGTACCAAAGCCTTAATGAAAAGTGAGCATGGATTACTAAAAACATCCATGTCCAGGTTGCCAAATTGTCTCAAATGTAATTCCTATTGGTGGCTATATATTTGTTTCTTCCTAAGATTATGTATTCAACCTCAAGCCTGTTGAAAATGTCTAATTCTATCCCTCACTTTATACTTTGCCTGATTTTTAATGTCTCTATTGATATCTCCTAACCTACATGTTTTCCCCAGTTCATCATTGTAACTGACTCTTCACATGTCCTGACATTTACATTCACTCTCTTATTGAAAAGCTATTGCTAAAGAACTTTTGGTCCAAATTCTATACTCACTGTTGTTTCTAAACCTAGCAACTATCTTCCTAATTCTACTGACTTTCCCTTTTTGACTGGATGTTCTCTTCTACATTCAGTCATCCAAGGTACAAGGTATTATGCCATTGTGTATCGATTTATCTGAGACATCTGTGAAGAACATAATTCAAAGCTAAGTAACCCACTAAAGGGCCCAATGTCCTTCTGGGCTTCAAATCTTACGTAGATTTTTGTTTTCATACTCATATTTCATCTATATATTCTTGTAAATATTGCAGGTTCCTGATACCATTATTCATCCTGCAGAATGATTCCTAACCCAAATCGAATGTGCTATTAATTCTAACCATACAATGTTCCCTCAATCTAACTTTACAGAAGAGCAGGGACAGTGTGACCAGGAAAGTCTCAGTGGAGAAACCCTGCTTTGGACCTTTTGCTTACCTATTGTTCTGTTGTCCTGAATGTCAGGAAGGTCTTTGCCTCAGGCCACCCCTTTGTGAAGCCTGAACAAAACAGTTTTCAAATGGAAATGAATGAGCATCACCTGTGGCTCTTTGCTTAATTGCTTTGGAACAGGATGTGTCTGAATCAGCCTCTTGGCCCTGTGTGACTTAGATTCTCAGCACCTGATGGATCTAAAGAAAGATTCCATGTGTGCATCCAAAACCAAAATGGCAAAAAGTTCAGTAATTGTGAATGAAGTCTCTTTCCTTCCTCTGTTAGGTTCCTGACCTCCATCAAGATAGAATAGGGATCCTTTGGGTCAAATGAGTTCTTGAAACCCTGAAGAGGTGCTTGGGTTTTCTCATGACTCCAAATCACATAAAGAATCTATACCTATCAGTCAGTAGTAGTCAGTCAATATTGCTCCCAGAAATGGTGGAAGAAATACTCATGTCACCAGATCTACATGTACATTTAATCACAAAAATATTCTGGACACAAAATTCAAAGTTCACATTTTTTATTGTACCAAAGCCTAAATGGAAAGTGAACATAGATTACTAAAAACATCCATGTCCAAGTTGCCTAATGCTCTCAAATGACAAACCTATTGGTGACTACATATTTGTTTCTTCCTAAGATTATATATTCAAAATCAACCCTGTTGAAAATATCTAAGCCTATCTCTCACTTTATACTTTGCTTCATTTCATAATGTCTCTATTGATATCTGCTTACCTAAATATTTTCCCAAGTTCATCATTGTGATTGACTCTTCACATGTGCTGACATTTAAATTCATTCTGTAACTATTGCTAAATAACATGTGTTCCAAATCCTACACTCACTCTTCTTCCTAAACCTACCTACTATCTTCCTAATCCTACCGACTATCCCTTTTTGACTGGATGTTCTCTTCGACATTTAGTCATCCAAGGTACAAGGTCCTATGCCATTGTATATGGATTTATCTGAGACATCTGTGCAGAACGTAATTCAATGGTAAGTAACCCAATCAAGGGCCCAATACCCTTCTGGGCATCAAATCTTACTTAGACTTCTGTTTTCATGAGTACATTTCACCTCTATATTCTTATCAATATTGCAGGTTCCCAATACCATTATTCATCCAGCAAAATGATTCCTAACCCAAATCGAACCTGTTATTAACCCTAATCATACAGTGTTCCCTCAGTCTTACTTTACAGAAGAGCAGGGACAGAGTTGGTCTTATAATACTGGAATGTAGGCGATCTTCTACCTGCTGAGAACCTCAAAGGTCCAAGATGTAGGCAGCTATGAAGGACCTGAGAGACCAAAAGTCATCTTCCATGGCAAACAACCTGGTCAGGATGAAGGGTTGTGTCTGAATCAGCCTCTCTCTTCTTAATGTAGAGAAGATGGACCAAAGGAGGCCTGTGTGGAGAGCTGATTCCGGTTGCCTATGGTTGATATACCATTCTAACTTGTGAAAGTGTCACAGGACGTAGGGGAAGCCTCCATCTCATGGGACCCTTGGAAGCAACTGTGAGGACAAAGTGGTTGCCAAGGCAGTGACCTCATTCAGTTCCTGAAGGAAGTGACCTGACCTCACTTCCTTGGTGATGGAATGTGGGATCCAGGAAGCCAGGCACACAGAGCCAGTCCCAGTTCCACTCCCAGTGGTCTCACTTGTTTGGATTTACCAAAGCTGAGTCAGGCTATCTTGGTACCTAGAGATGTGAGGATGGCCAAACGGAAGGAAAGCTCTGAAGAGGGGCCTTTTCTGAGAAAGCAGGTAGTGGCACACCACTGGATTTTGAAAAGTCTCAGTGAAGAAACCCAGGTTTGTGCCTTCTAATTACCTATTGTTCTGTTGCCCTGAATGTCAGTAAGGTCTTTGCCTCAGGCCAACCCTTTATGAAGCCTGATGAAAAAGTTTTCAAATGAAAATGAATGGGCTCCAGAATTTCAATATGTAAATCAATGGTTGTGCAACTGAAGTGATTCTGCAATCTGTATATGGGGTAAAAATGGGAGCTCATATCCCACTTGAATCAAAGTGTGAAATATGATATATCAAGAACTATGTAATGTTTTGAACAACCTACAATAAAAATTAATTAAAAAAAAAAAGAAAATAAATGGGCATCATCTGTGGCTCTTTGCTTAATTTCTTTGGAAAGGGATGTGTCTGAATCAGCCTCTTGGCCCTGTGTGAGGCTGTGGCTTAGATTCTCAGCACCTGATGGATCTAAAGAAAGATCCCATGTGCGCATCCGAAACCAAAATGGCCAAAAGAGCAGTCACTGTGGATGAAGTATCTCGCATTTCTCTGTAAGGTTCCTGACTTTCATCAAGTGAGATTAGGGATCTTTGGGTCAAATGAGTTCTTCCAAGCCCTGCAGAGGCTAGCCCATAGCTGCTAGGGTTTTCTCATGACACCAATTCACATACAGAATCTAATCCCCATGGTAGGTAGTCCTCAATTTGGAGAAGCAGAGCAGTATTAACGGCAGGCCTATTTGATCATTCCTGGTTCACAGGAAGGGTGTCCAGGCCACCTAGATGTTAGGCAAATGAGGGGCTGGGGAGCTTATTTTGGATACTGACTTGGGCTGCGCCCCTCATGGAAACCTCCAGCCAAAGTTTATGATGAGTGTCTATATGGCAGAACATGAGGGCCATGTGGGAGTGTTTTGATTTTATTTGTGGTCATTTGTGTGGCAGTTGGAAGAGATGACTGCGTCCACCTGGGCTTGCTCTGATTCCCCTTAGAGACTGAGTTCTGGAACTGACCTCAGAGGAGTATTGACATGAATTGTGTTGGGATTTAAGAGGCCACGCATGAGAGTCGCCCTTGGAAACTGAGATCTAGTTCGAGGGTAGCTTTCCACAGGACACTGGGAATCTCTGCCAGGATATTATATGATTTTATTCTTAAAGACTTGGCAGCCTTAAACACACCCCAAAACACACATGGACCTCACATAGTAGACCTCAATGTGCCTGGCTTCATGTGACCTTTTGGAACTCTTTGGGAAGCCTTGCCTGTGAGAGTTCTCCAGAGATTTCATTGAAATGAGCTTCCTCACCATTTAATGGTTCCTGAATGAATTGAAACCCACAGTGCCTCCAACTTCATCCTTGAAAAATGGTTAGATAAATACCTGGAAATTTTTGAAATTCCCATACCCAGGTGGCACTGGAGAAACTTTGGATGTCCTGTTTCTGATCATGAGTATACCAGACAGTGCCTAGATTGACTGGGTTTCATGAAAATGGTGAAGAAGAGAGATGTCAGTAACTTGGAGCCTGTTGACTAGTGGGCCTAGAGAATTGGTGGGCAGGAGTGTGGTAAAACATCTGTGGTGGGGCCATGTGGATCTGCCATTGGCTTCCAAATGGCTTTTGACTGACATGGTGCAGCTAGCTGACCCTTCTATGCAAAGGCATCTTGTTATATGGAGAGTTTTCAGGGCAATGTTCAGAATCAGGTTGCTATGTTCAAGGTGGTTCAGGTTGCTATGTGAGATAGAAGCCTGGTTTGTGCTTTCTCCTGCATACCCTGATCCACCACAAGTGACAGAACTCTCTCCAGCACTGTGTGCCAGTTGAACTCCTTGTATTTCATGAAGAAAATACTTAACTCCCAGTGCAGCAGCAAAAAAAAAAACAGGAAAAGTGGAGGATGACCAAATGGCTTCATAGTCCACACGGGGAAACACTTAGCCCCCACTGGCCACAAAGAGAGAATTCAGCACTGCTGCCTCAGGTTCATTGGAAAATAACATACCATGTCCTCCAGGTCACATAGATGCAGACACAGCTTTGTTGGTCTCACTACAAAGGAAGCTAAAGCTCCTGACAACAACATATATTTCAAGTACCCACTCTCAGATGCAGTTTCTCTAGAAGACTTTGGGCCAGCAGCACTCCATGTTTGTGGAGTGTTTACCCTGTCCCTTACTTTTGGAGACTCCTCTACCACCTCCAAGGTTGTGAAATCCTCAGCATTTTCCATTCCATAAATATATTCACAGATTTTCTAACTTTTCTCTAATTGTGTCTTACTTGGGATTGATGGTAATGTCAAGGCGTTGTTCTGGATGAGAGTGGGAAGATTTTTGGTAGCACATATTAACATACACGTTGGATTCATTTTCCAATTTTCCATTCTAAATACTGAAACCCTGACACAAACCCATTACCTAATAATCTCTGACTACTAATTCTAATATGATGGAGAAAATTAACCAAAACAGAATAGAAATGCAAGCAGTTCAGAGGAGGCATGTTGTATTTTTGCACTTGCCTTTTGTGTTATATAGGGTAGGAGTTATAAATCTAGTCAATTATTTGTTGAAATAGTTCACCATGTGTATGTAAAGTTAAAAAATATGTGAATTCCTGTCTCCATTTCTCTGTAGCCTGTTAAGCACATGCAATTTTATATGCACATATAGAATCCTACCTGGTATCACATGTACATTCTTTTCAGCTGGCTGACTTTGCAGGTACAAATTGTGAGAAGAGATCACTCCTCCTAAATGCTGTTTGAACTGAAAATTCAAACTATGGGTGAGCTTCCTGGTTTAACAACATTATACATAAATCCATGTTCAGCAAAATGAATATTTTTGCATCTGTGGATGATGTATATTTCATGGTGATTGTCCATTGGAATATATATTGCTATTTTTAATGTCTCTCTGTATATATATATATATATATATATATATATATATATATATATATATATATAATACTGTCCAGATTTTTCAAATTATGAAAAATGGGTTTTACTATACACTCCCTAAATTCATTCATATTCTTGTATGTGGATTTATAATCAACTTTTCACAAAATTATTCTCAGAAATATTCATTCACCTGAAATACATATTTGTTTCCTATTTTTGAAAACTAATTTCAGTGAATGGTGCATACAAATCCTAATATTTCTACAGTAAGTTTAACATCAATGCAAGTAGATTCCGATGGGACATGATGTGTAGTTTAACATTCATTTTTATTCAACACTGGTACATTACTATTTCTTCAGTTCATACATATCATAGGATATATATATTTCAAGCACAAGTTAGAAAATTTATAGACAATTTTTTTCACTTTCAATCACTTCCTGCTTCAGAACACATGTATTCCTCCATCTTTCTTGGCTTGTCTTTTCATGAGACTTATTTCCACACATATTATTTTTGATTTCCATAATCACTTTTGTAGCAAAACTCACACATTCTTCATGATAAACCATAACCCTAATATTACCATTATTTGTGTAACAGGTTGGAATGAATGATTGTATATCAATATAAGATTTCTTATAAGTTTTCAGATATCAATTCAAATCATTATTAAAAGTGGAACCAGTTACATTATATATTCACAGTAATGTCTACTCATGCATTTTCTCTATATTCATAGTCACAGGGTACACCTCTTTGTTTCCCCAATATGAATTTATACGTCTTCAAATATTGCTCCCAGATATGGTGGAAGAAATACTCATGGCCCCTGATCTAAATATACATTTAATCACAGTAATATTCTGGACACAAAATGCAAATGTCATGCTTATGATTGTACCAAAGCCACAATGTAAAGTGAACATGTATAACTAAAAACTTCCATGTCTAGGTTGCCTAGTGCTCTCAAATGTCAATCCTATTGGTGACTACATATTTGTTTCTTCCCAAGATTATATATTCAAACTCAACCCTCTTGAAAATCTCTAATCCTGTCAATCACTTTATACTTTGCCTGATTTTGTAATGTTTCCATTGATATCTGCTTTCCTACATATTTTGTCCAGTTTGTCATTGTGACTGACTCTTCACGTGTGCTGACATTTAACTTCACTCTCTAACTGAAACCCTATTGCTAAAGAACTTTTTTTCCAAATCCTATACTCACGCTTCTTCCTAAACCTACCAACTATCTTCCTAATCCTACGAACTATACCTTTTTGACAGGATGTTCTCTTCTACATTCAATCATCCAATAAATGTCGGGTGAGCGGCAGAGGAAGATACCACCAAGAGACTGTCTCATGCAACATCTAAGGGTTTATTGGGGGTCCAGCATGCTGGGGCTCAGTGCTCACTTGAATAGAGCAGAGAGCCCTGAGAACAGCTTAAGCAAATCTTATATACTTTCCTTGGAGAGGGCAGGGAGGAAAGTTTATTGATGGGTCAGGGCGAGTGGGCAGTTTTCATGCAACTGGTGAGGGAGTACATTCTACAATTTGGCAGTTGGGGACAGCACATTCTGGGAACAAGATTAGCAAACAGTTGTCAATATTTCAGCAGTGTTTTGTTAAGCATACAGAAAAACAGGAAGTGACAAGTACTAATTTTATTAACCTTTTATTCTCCACTTCTTCTTCTGGCTACTTTTAGTCATAAAAGTGATCATTTTTGGGTGTACATTCTATGTCTGCTAGTGGGGTATTGCCATAAGTTTAACTTGTCCAATTTGAGCTTGGAGAAAAGAAATTACACGGTTGAGCAAACATGGTTTTATAGTTAGCAACAATATGAAGAGTATTATTGGACCGGCCAGGGTTGATTAAAGCATAGTTAACCATGAAGACTGTGTGAACCAAGACTCAAACAACCATTTTTGGGCCTCTATCTCTGGTTGTTTCTCTTCAAGTTGTCTTTTTAATTTACTCATAGACTTTTTTACAACTCCAGTATTGTCGGCATAGAAACAACATTCTTCCCTCAATGCAGCACAAAGGCCTCCTTCTCTCATGAAGTGGAGGTCCAACCCTCGACTGTTCTGTAAAATAAGTTCAGAGAGACAGGTAAAAGATTCCTGCAAAGCTCTGATGGAGGTTTCTAATATCTTAGTTTTGGTCTATTGCTGCTTCTAATTGGGTCATTTGTTGTGTCCCATGGACCAGGGCAGTGGTTCCTGTGCCCACCCCTGCAGCAACTCCTATTCCTAATAGGATGGCTAAAGTGAGGGTATATGTTCCCAGGGGAACCGGGTTCTATGCCCCCCCTATTTGATTTCAAATGAACCTGTGTTATGATAGTGCACTCTGGGAAACATCTGCACCATTACATAATTAATCATATCTGTTGACCATTTCATGAAAACATAAACAATATTTAAGTATATAGAATAATACTGTTGTAGGGACGGACGAGGCAAGGCAACCTAAGATAGCACCAAAAACAGGGAAACAGTCCTAATTGGGTGCAACCGGATTCAGAGGGCATTGCTTCTGTTGTAATCAATTCATCCCCTGAACCCCAAGTTTAGATAGTTTCAGAATTTTGTACCCAACATGTAAGGGAAGGGGCTCAGAAGTTCACAGTTTGCAGAAGTTAACAAAAAGCAAATTTTGTTTCTGTTTTTTTCTCTATTCTGTGCAAGTTTACTTTTAAAGGATGCCTGGGTGGGTGAGAGCTTTTTCTTCCCTTTCTTTTTCCCCCCTGCCAGCTGTTACCAAGGAGCCTAGTTGGTAACTTCTTAATCTTAGAAATGTAGGCATCTCTGTGAAGCGCCAGCTCAAGGCCAGAGGCATTGTTCACATATTTTGGAAAAACTAGTAAGGGGTTGTCTAGCTTAGAAGTGCTGAGTTTTTTAGCCAGTGGCCAAGTAGAACAGGGCAATACAAAAAGTGAAAGTTTACCTACATTGAACTCTTTTATATGGAGCCTTTTGCTGAAAGTTCTAAAGTCAGCCATGGTGAAGACTTCTGGAGAAGGTCAGTTAATACTTTTCTGTGGGCCTGGCACAGAGGGGAAACACGGGGAAGGTGGGGCTGAGAGCAGCTCCGAGGATCTGAGAATGAGGAAAGAGAGATGTAAAAGAATAATGGGAAAGGGGTTTGGGATTTCTTAGCAACAAAAACATGAGCAATAGAACAGGTAGAGTAGAGGGGAAGATGGGAGTGAGTATCCCAAAACCCTGTGAGACACTTCAAATTCTTAGTAAACTGTTTTCAGTGATGACAAAGCAACTTTAAAGGCCATTTTTATTACATCTTGGATAGGGGTCTGAGGGCTCTCCTCAGCTGGTTTGAGCTTTGGGTTAGCTAGTAAGAGGTCCTGGTGGGACCCGGTGCAGGCACTGACAGGAGAAGAGAGGTGTGAGTGGGTACAGGGGTGCCTTAGTACCTGCTACCTGAGAACCGGCGAAGTTAGGGGGTTTTGATCTAGTAATTCGAGGAGAGAAATCAGGTTTCTGAGGTGGGAGTGACAGCAGAGAGTCTGGAGCAGAAGGCTGAGAGTGAGGATCTATTGGAGAAGCATAGTTCAGGATGTGAGTGAGGGAGGGAAAAGGCTTCCACATAGGGGAATCTCCTTTCACACTTTTGAGCACTTGCAGAAGTTAAAAAGGTCACCCAGAATTTGAGGATCTAGAGACCCCTCTGGGGGCCATCGGTTTTGGTTATCTAATTGGTAATATGGCCAATGCTGTGTACTGAGTTTGATGAGGAGTTTGGATTCCATCAGGCAGCCCCTGTATGCTCACATCCCGATGACATACAGAAGAAGTCGGCTTTTTCCCCATCCATCCGTGACGTTTTGTGTTTTTGATAGTCTGCCAGGCAACCATAGTAATCTAGCCTAGCCAACCTGCATCTGGTTCGCGTGTCCCTACATCCATAATGTTTGTTTCCATTATCTATGATACAGAAGGGATTTAATGGAATTTTATTTGGATCCTCTTCATCAGGGTTATCTCAATAGGAATGACATATAGCCAGCTGACAAATGTCTGGGTGGAGAGATGGCCACCAGGTCCCTAAGTTGACTCTTTGTGAGATTGATTATACTTCTTTTCCAGTAGAATTTGTGATCAGCCATCGCTGCTGAATGGGCTGATGACGGTTAAGACTACTTGTGGCCAAGGGGAGAGTCTATAACCTTATCCACATGGCGAATATGCAATTTGAAAGTATTACCAGTCTTTTCCAGTTTCCAGCCAGAGTCTGGACAGGGCGCAGGCTTGGGATGAGAGGCATGGATCCAGGAAGTGATTCTGTCTACCTTTACCACTGTAGGTGTTATAAGTAGCACCTGGTATGGTCCTTTCCAGCGGGGTTCCGGGAATGACACCTGATGTCGTCTTAAGTAGATGAACCCTCTTATTTGATATCGATGTGGAGTCCCCTCATTTCCAGTTTGGTAGGCAGTGGCCAGCTTTTTTCACAGGTATCACTGAGTTCTTTTAAGAGCTTTACGTCTGTCAAGCAAGGGGGTATAAAAGTGATGCTTAGGTCTTAGAGTTGGGATTAGGTCCCTTATTGGAGGAGGGCCACCATAGAGAATTTCACAGGGGGTAAGGTTACTCAAAGAAAGAGAGGGAGTATTTCTTGCATGAAACATTGCATAAGGCAAGAGCATAATACAATCTTTTATGTTGGTCTCTATGCTTAATTTCGTTAAATCTCTTTAATGGTTCTATTCATTCTTTCTACCTGTCCTGAACTCTGGGGTCTATAAGCACAATATAACTTCCAATTAATCCCCTGTTTCCTGGCTAACCCCTGACTTACCTGGACCATGAACACGGGTTCATTATCAGACCCTATTACCCGCTTAGCTTCCTCCAATGGTAGAGAGGCTGAGTCAGCAGCACGGGAATCACTTAGAGGGTGTTGTGGGTTAGAGGACGAGTGCAGCGGATAAGGAGGGGGAGAAGAGTCCAGTAGAGTCAAATCTTGTGACTCAGGAAGAACAGAGTTTGCAGGAGGAGGAGGAGGAGAGGGTTTGAGAGATCATGGGGGAAGGAGTAGGAGCAGAGGCAAGGGCAAAAAAAGGCTTCACCCATGGAGGAGGAGATTTGCAGAGGTCCTGAAAAGTTAAGATATATGGCTGTTGATCTGGATGACTATGTGGCCCCTACTGAAAGACAATATCTCTGACTTCTTAAATTAGTGGTAAGTAGAAAGATCCTTCTAGGGGCCATACGACTCTAAAGGTGGGCCATTCTGAGGCACAGAGAGTCTGCCAGGTCTAGCGTTTTACTAAAAAAAGAAAGATTCTGAGCCCTTAAGCGAATTTTGGTCCAGTGATCAAGGTTCAGGGACAGAGGCATTGAAGTGCTCTGTCCCATGATGAACGATACACAAACTAAATGCAACGACACACGACACAGATATAACAAGACCATAAAGACAGGCAATGGACGTACATCACTGAGACCAGGAATCAGTAGACAGCAAAACCCGATGGAATGGCAATACCGAATCCGAAACAAAATATCACTGAATCGAGGAGACAATTGTTCCTTGATTTCCTGAGTCCTCTGCGGCGTCCCCCAGGGAGGTGCCCTGTGTCTCTGTGAGAGGTCTCTCAGCCAAAGTCGGAGAGAACTCAGGCTCTTCATCGCAAGCGATATTGCCAAGCCCTAACATGAATCCTGAAACCAGAAAGAGGTGCCTTACTTGCTCCGAGAGGAGCCCTTTGGGGTCTCTCGTCCGCCAGTGATGGAACTCGGTGGAACGTCAATATGTAAAGGTCCGGCGAGTGTCAGAGGAAGAGATCACCAAGAGACTGTCTCATGCAACAGCAAAGGGTTTATTTGGGGTCCAGCATGCTGGGGCTCAGAGCTCACTTGAATAGAGCAGAGAGCCCTGACAACAGTTTAAGCAGGGATTATTTACTTTCCTTGGGAGGGCAGGGAGGAAGTATACTGATGGGTAAGGGGGAGTGGGCAGTTTACATGCAACCTGGTGAGGGAGCATATTCTACAGTTTGGCAGTTGAGGACAGTACATTCTGGGAACAAGATTAGCAAACAGTTCTCAAGATTTCAACAGTGTTTTGTTAAGCATACAGAAAAACAGGAAGTGACAATTAACTATTTTAATAACCTTTCACTACCGACTATCCTTTTGGACTGGATGTTCTCTTCTACATTCAATTTTCCAAGGTACAAGGTCCTATGCCATTGTATATAGATTTATTCAAACCTAAGTATCCCAATCAAGGGCCCAATGCCCTTCTGGGCTTCAAATGTTACTTAGATTTCTGTTTTCATACATATATTTCCCCTGTACATTCTTATACATATTGCAGGTTCCCAATACCATTATTCATTCAGCAGAATGATTCCTAACCCCGAATCGAATATGTTATCAATCCTAACCATACACTGTTACCTCAATCTAACTTTAGAGAAGAGCAGGGACAGAGTTGGTCTTACAATACAGGGATGTAGGGGATCTTCCACCTGCTGAGAACCTCAAAGGTATATGCAGTAATGATCCCTGAAGAAGATGTAGGCACCTCTGAAGGACCGGATTGAGAAAAAGTCATCTTCCATGGCGAACAACCTGGTCATGATGAAGGGTTGTGTCTGAATCAGCCTCTCTATTCTTAATGTAGAAAAGATGGAAAAATGAGACCTGTGTGGAAAGCTGTTCCCGGGTGCCTATGGTTGATATACCATTCTAACTTGTGAATGTGTCACAGTAAGCAGGGGCAGCCTCCATCTAAAGGGACCCTTGGAAGCAACTGTTAGGACAAAATGGTTGCCAAGGCAGTGACCTCATTCAGTTCCTGAAGGAAGTGACCTGACCTCACTTCCTTGGTGATGGAATGTGGGATCCAGGAAGCCAGGCACACAGAGCCAGTCCCAGTTCCACTCCAATTGGTCTCACTTGTTGGATTTACCAAGGACAGAGTCAAGCTATCTTGGTACCTACAGATGTGAGGATGGCCAAATGCCAGGGATGCTCTGAATAGGGGCCTTTCCTGAGAAAGCAGGTAGTGGCACACCAATGGATTTTACATTTCTCAGTGAAGAAACCCTGGTTTGTTCCTTTAATTACCTATTGTTCTGTTGCCCTGAATTTCAGTAAGGTCTTTGCCTCAGGCCAACCCTTTAGAAAGCCTGAAGAAAGAGTTTTCAAATGGAAATGAGTGGGCAACATCTGTGGCTCTTTGCTTAATTGCTTTTGAGAGGGATGTGCTGAATCAGCCTCTTGGCGTGTGTGAGGCTATGGCTTAGATTCTCAGCACCTGATGTATCTAAAGAAAGATTTTATGTGCGCATCCAAATCAAAATGGCCAAAAGAGCAGTCACTGTGGGTGAAGTATCTCGCATTCCTCTGTAAGGTTCCTGACTTCCATCAAGTGAGAATAGGAATCTTTGGGTCAAATGAGTTCTTCCAAGCCCTGCAGAGGCCAGCCCATAGCTGCTAGGGCTTTCTCATGACACCAATTGACATTAACAATCTAATCCCCAAGTAGGTAGTCCTCATTTGAGAAGCAGAGCAGTATTAACGGCAGGCCTATTTGATCATTCCTGGTTCACAAGAAGGGTGTCCCGGCCACCCAGACTTTAGGCAAATGAGGGGCTGGGGAGCTTATTTTGGATACTGACTTGGGCTGCGCCCCTCATGTAAACCTCCAGCCAGAGTTTATGATGAGTGTCTATATGGCAGAACATGAGGGCCATGTGGGAGTGTTTTGATTTTATTTGTGGTTATTTGTGTGGCAGTTGGAAGAGATGACTGGGTCCACCTGGGCTTGAACTTGCTGTGATTCCCCTTAGAGACTGAGTTCTGGAACTGACCTTAGAGGAGTATTGCCATGAATTGTGTTGGGATTTAAGAGGCCACGCATGAGGGTCGCCCTAGGAAACTGAGATCTAGTTCGAGGGTGGCTTTCCACAGGACACTGGGAATCTCAGCCAGGATATTATATGCTTTTATTCTTAAAGACTTGGCAGCCATAATTAAGATTCAAAACACGCATGGCCTCCATCTCATGGGATTCTTGGAAGCAACTGTTAGGACAAATTGGTTGCCAAGGCAGTGAAATCATTCTGTTCCTGAAGGAAGTGACCTAACCTCACTTCCTTGGTGATGGAACTCTCTGAACTTGGGATCCAGGAAGCCACTTAAACAGTGCCAGTCCTAGTCCCAGTCTCAGTGTTTTCACATTTTGGATTTCCCGAGGACAGAGTCATTCTTTCCTGCTAACTACTGATGTTTGGATGGCCAAATAACAGGAAAGCTCTGAAGAAGGGCCTTTCCAGAGAAAGAAGGTAGTGCCTCACTGCTGGCTCCTGACAACTTCAGAGAGGTGACCAAAGACACAAGATCTGAGACACACAGGCCATTTTGGGGGAACATTGTATGGCCCTCCAGTCACAGGACACTCCGGACAGTCACAGACCTACTTGTGGCAAGGAGGTGTCTTTGTGGGTGTGGGTGTGAGTTTGTGGTTTTCTCTCATGTTCTGAAAGCATCACGGGAGTTCCAGGGTTTTCAATCATTCGAAGCCAGCGAGTTCCATTAGCCGGGCCAGCTTCCTCCTGGGGAGGTGGGGCTGTGTGTGCTGTGGGGGAGTTATCTGGAGGGCGTAGGGCCAGCTTAGCTTCCTCCAATGGCGGAGAGGCTGAGTCAGCTGCAGGGGAATAACTTAGAGGGGTTGGTGGTGGGGGGCTGACGGCAGGGTATAAGGAGGGGGATGAGAGTCCAGTAGAGTCAAATCTTGTGACTCAGGGAGAACAGAGGGTGGTGGAGGAGGAGAAGCAGAGGGTTTGAGAGATCATGGGGGAAGCAGTACGAGCAGGGAAAGGGACAAGGAAAGGCTTCACCCATGGAGGAGGAGACTTGCAGAGGTCCTGCAAAGTTAAGATACATGGCTGTTGATCAGGATGGCTATGTGTGCGCAGCTGAAAGACAATATCTCTGACTTTTTAAATTAGTGGAAAGAAGAAAGATGCTTCTAGGGGCAATCCGACTTGAAAGGTGAAACATTCTGAGGCACAGACAGTCTGGCAAGTCTGGAGTTTTACTGAAAAAGAAAGATTCTGAGCCCTTAAGCGAACTTTGGTCCAGTGATCAAGGGTCAGGGACAGAGACATTGAAGTGCTCTTTCCCATATTGAAAGATACACAAACAGTGAATGCAACAACACACAACACAGACAAGACAAGACAATAAAGACAGGCAATGGACGTCCAAAACTGAGACCAGGACTGCATAGCAGGCAAAACCCTATGGGCTGGCAATACCGAATCTGAAACAAAAAATCACTGAGTCGAGGAGACAATTGTTCCTCGATTTCTCGAGTCCTCGGTGGCATCCCCCAATACCATTATTCATGCAGCAGAATGATTCCTAACCCAAATCTAACATGTTATCAACCCTAACCATATACTGTTACCTCAATCTAACTTTTCAGAAGAGCAGGGACAGAGTTGGTCTTACAATCCAGGAATGTAGGGGATCTTCCACCTGCTGAGAACCTCAAAGATCCATGCAAAAATGATCCTGGAAGAAGATGTAGGCAGCTTTGAAGGACCTGATTGAGCAAAAGTCATCTTCCATGGCGAACAACCTGGTCATGATGAAGGGTTGTGTCTGAATCAGCCTCTCTGTTCTTATTGTAGAGAAGATGGACCAAATGAGACCTGTGTGGAGAGTTGTTCCCAGGTGCCTATGGTTTATATACCATTCTAACTTGTGAATGTGTCACAGGAACCAGGGGCAGCCTCCATCTCATGGGACCCTTGGAAGCAACGGTTAAGACAAAATGGTTGCCAAGGCAGTGAACTCATTCTGTTCCTGAAGGAAGTGACCTCACCTCACTTCCTTTGTGATGGAACTCTCTGATCTTGGGATCCAGGAAGCCAGTTAAACAGTGCCAGATTTAGTCCCAGTCCCAGTGTTCTCACTTTTTGGATTTCCCTAGGACAGGGTCATTCTTTCTTGCTAACTACTGATGTTAGGATGTCGAAATGGCAGAAAAGCTCTGAAGAGGGGGCCTTTCCTGAGAAAGAAGGTAGTGCCTCACCGCTGACTCCTGACAACTTCAGAAAGTTGGCCAAAGACACAAGATCTGAGACAGGACAGGCTATTTTGGAGGAACATTGTATGGCCCTCCAGTCAGAGGACACTCCGAATAGTCACAGACCTACTTGTGGGAAGGAGGTGCCTTTGTGGGTTTGGGTATGAGTTTGTGGTTTTGTCTCATGTTCTGAGAATAGGTAGGAAAGGCGGTTTGTTTGGTTTGGAGTGAACTATTTCTAGTAAGTCTTTTGACAATGTGAGTGTTTCTATGTCTGTAATTCACTGTCCGTGGTTGTAGACATTAGAAAAGATAATGCATCAGTGGATGTGTCCTGTCTATGAGAAAGCTCCCCAGCATTCATTCTACCAAATTTAGGAATGGACTGCCTCTTGCCTTATGGATGGCCAACTCCTGCTATGTGTGCATCCAAAACCAAAATGGCTAAAAGAACAGTCATTGTGGATAGAGTCTCTTGACTTCCTCTGTAAGGTTCCTGATCTCAATTAAGTGAGAATAGAGATCCTTTGGGTCAAGTGAATTCTTTAAATCCTACAGAGGCTAGCTCATAGTTGCTTGGGTTTTCTCATGACATTAATTCACATAAAGAATCTAAAACGCACAGTCAGTAGGCCTCAAATTGGAGAAGCGGAGCAGTATTAATGGCAGGCCTATTTGATCACTCCTGGTTCACAGGAAGCATGTCCAGGCCACCATGACTTTAGGCAAATGAGGGGCACGGGAGCTTATTTTGTACACTGCCTTGGGCTGCACCCCTCAAGGAAACCGCCAGCCAGAGGTTATAATGAGTGTCTATATATAAGAAGATGAGGGCAATGTGGGAGTTTTTTGGTTTTAATTGTGGTCATTTGTGTGGTGGTAGGAAGAGATGACTGGGTCCACCTGGGCTTGAACTCTGGTGTGATTCCCCATAAAGACTGAGTTCTGTAATTGACCTCAAAGAAGTATTGCCATGAATTGTGTTGGCATATTAGGAGGCCACACATAAGATTGGCCCTTGGAAACTGAGATCTAGGCCCAGAGTGGCTTTCCACAGAGCACTGGGAATCTCAGCCAGGATATCACATGATTTTATTGTGAAAGATTTGACAGCCATAGTTGAGAGTCAAAACACACATGGACTTCACATTGTAGACCTCAATGGGCCTGGGTTCATGTGAACTTTTGGCCACTCTTTGGGAAGCCTCTCCTGTGATAGTCCTCCAGAGCTTTCATTGAAATTAGCTTCCTCACCATTTGATGGTTATTGAATTAATTGAAAAACTCAGTGCCTCCAACTTCATTCTTGAAATATGGCTCAATATATAACATGAACTTTTTGTAATTCCCATGACCAGGTGGCACTGGAGAACCATTGGATATCCTGTTGCTGATCATGAGTGTACCAGACAGTGCCTTGATTGACTGGGTTTCACGAAAATTGTGAAGATCAGAGATGCCAGTTAGTTGGACCCTGCTGAATAGTGGTCCTAGAACAAAGGTGGCCAGGTGTGAAATAAAACAGCTATGGTAGTTTCATGTGGATCTACCATTGGCTTCCAAATGACTTCGACTAACATTGTGCAGTCAGCAGACCCTTATATGTAAAGGCATCATGTTGTATGCATAGGTTTCAGGGCAATGTTCAGAATCAGGTTGCTTTGGTAAAGGGGGCAAGCTATGTTGGACAGAAGCCTGGTTGGTGCATAATCCTACAGACCCTGTCCCACCACACGTGACAAAACTCCATCCAGCACTGTGTCCCAGTTGAACTCCTTGTATTTCGTGAAGCAATTACCGAACTCCCAGTGCATCAGGAAGAAAAACCACGAAAATTGGAGGATGACCAAATGGCTTCACAGTCCACACGAGGAGACACTTAGACAATAGTGGCCACAGTTGACCTACAAAGAGAGAATTCAGCACTGCTGCCTCATGTTCATTGGAAAATAAGATACCATGACCTCCAGGTCACATAGATGTAGACACTGCTTTGATGGTCTCACTACAAAGGAAGCTAAATCTCCTGACAACGTATATTTCAAGTGCCCAACCTCAGAGGCATTTTCTCCAGAAGTCTTTGGGCCAGCAGAGCTCCATGTTTGTGGAGTGTTTACCATGTCACTTACTTTTGGAAACTCCTCTTCCACCTCTAAGGTTGTGAACTCCGGAGCATATTCAATTCCAGATATGTATTCACAGATTTTCTAACTCATCTCCTCTAAATGTGGTATTTGGTGCGAAGGTAATATCAAGGCATTGTTCTGGATGAGAGTGGGAAGATTTTTGTGTAGCACATATTTGCATACACATTGGATTCATTTTCCAATTTTCCATTCGAAATACTCAATCCCTGATACTATCCCATACCCTACTAGACTCTGACTACTAATCCTAACATGATGGAGAAAAATAACCCAAACAGAATAGAAATACAAGCAAATCAAAGAGTCGTGTTGTATAGTTGAACTTGCCTTTTCTATTATATAGCGTAGGAGTTATAAATCTAGTCAATTTTTTGTTGAAAGAGTTCTCCATGTGTTTTTACACTTATCAAATATGTGAATTCCTGTCTCCCCCGTTTCTCTGTATCATATTCAGTACATGTATTTTTAAATGCACATATAGAATCATACCTTGTATCACACGTATTTTCTTGTGAGGTGGCTGACTTGGCAGATACAAATTGTGAGAAGAGATCACTCCTCCTAAATGCTGTTGGAACTGAAAATTCAACCTATGGGTGGGCTTCCTAGTTGAACAACTTATACATAAATCCATGTTCAGTAAAATGAATGCATACTTTTGGATACGTGGATGATATATATTTCACGATTAATTTCGATTGGCATATGTATTGCTAGTTTTTAATGTCTCTCTGTGTGTGTGTGTGTGTGTGTGTGTGTGTGTGTGTGTGTATACACACACACTGTCCAGATTTTACTAAATATGAAATATATGTGTCTTTTGGCCACTCTTTTGGAAGCCTTACCTGTGAGAGTTCTGTAGAGCTTTCATTGAAATGAGCTTCCTCAACATTTAATGGTTCCTGAATGAATTGTAACCCACAGTGCCTCCAACGTCATCCTTGAAAAATGGCTCAGTAAATACCATAAAATGTTTGAAATTCCCATGACCAGGTGTCACTGGAGAACCTTTGGAAGTCTTCTTGCTGATCATGAGTGTACCAGACAGTGCCTTGTTTGACTTGTTTTCTTAAAAATTGTGTAGAACAAAGATGCCAGTAAGTTGTAGCCTGCTGAGAAGTGGGCCCAGAGCTGTGGTGAGCAGGTGTATGATAAAACATCTGTGGTGGGGCCATGTGGTTCTGCCATTGACTTCCAAATGGATTTTGGCTGACATGGTGCAGCCAGCAGACCCTTATATGTAAAGGCATCTTGTTATATGGAGAGGTTTCAGGGCACTGATCAGAATCAGTTTGTTATGGACAAGGGGCCAAGCTATGTGGGATAGAAGGCTGGTTGGTGAATTCGTCTGCAGACCCTGACCCTCTACACATGACATAACTCCCTCCAGCACTGTTTCCCAGTTGAACTCCTTGTATTTCATGAAGCAAATACCAAAATACCAGTGCAGAAACAAGAAACATCACGAAAATTGTAGGAGGAACAATTGGCTTCACAGTCAAGAAAGGGAGACACCTAGCCCCCAGTGTCCACAGTTTACCTACAAAGAGAGAATACAGCACTGCTGCCTCATGTTCTTTGGATAATAAGAAACCAAGTCCTCCAGGTCACATAAATGCAGACCCATCTTTGATGGTATCACTACAAAGAAAGCTAAAGCTCCTGACAACAACATATATTTCAAGTGCCCAACCTCAGGGGCAGTTTCTCAAGAAGTCTTTAGGCCAACAAAGTTCCACGATTGTGGAGTGTTCATCCTGTCCCTTACTTTTGAAAACTCCTCTACAACCCCCAAGGTTGTGATCTCCTGAGCATTTTCTATTCCAGATATGTATTCACCGATTTACTAATTCATCTCCTCTAACTGTGTCTTACTTGGGGTGAAGGTAATGTCAAGGCATTGTTCTGAATGAGAATGGGTAGATTTTTTGTAGCACATATTTGCATACACAATGGTTTCATTTTCCTATTTTCCATTCGAATTACTGAAACCTGACACCAACCCATACCCTACTAGAGTCTGCCCACTAATCCTAATATGATGGAGAAAAATAACCCAAGCAGAATAGAAATACAAGCAGTTCAGAGGAGGCATGGTGTATTGTTGGACTTGCCTTTTGCATGATAAAGTGTAGGTGTTATAAATCTGGTAAATTTTTAATTGAAATATTTCTCCATGTGTTTTGAAAGGTATCAAATATGTGAATTCCTGTCTCCCTTTATCTGTTGCCTATTTATCACATGTATTTTTATATGCACATATAGAATCCTACCTGGTACCACACGTAAATTCTTGTGAGATGGCTGAGGTGGCAGATAAAGATTGTGAGAAGAGATCACTCCTCCTAAACCCTGTTGGAACTGAGAAGTCAACCTATGGGTGAGCTTCCTAGTTGATCAACATTGTACATAAATCCATGTTCAGTAAAATAAATATTTTTGGATCTGTGTATGATATGTATTTCATGATGAATTTCGATTGTCATATATATTGCTGCTTTTTAATATCTCTGTGTGTGTTTTGTGAAAAATCTACACTCTCTAGATTTTTCAAAATATGAAATATATGTCTCTTATTATACACTCCCTAAATTCATTCATGTTCATGTATGTGGTTTTATAATCAAATTTTCACAAGATTATTTTCAGAAATATTCATCCACCTCAAGTACATATTTTTTTTCTAGTACTGAACACTCACTTCAGTGAAAGGTGCATACAAATTCTTATAGTTCTAAAGTAACTGACCCAGTTTAACATCAATACAAGTAGATTCCTATGGGAAATGTTGTGTATTTTAATGTTCATTTTTATTCAACACTGGTACATTACTATTTCTTCAATTTATGGACAACTTAGAAAATATATTTCATCCACATTTCACAAATTTAAAGGCATTTGGTACACTTTCAATCACTTCCTGCTTCAGATCACACGTATTCCTCCTTTTTTTTTGACTGGTCTTTTCATGATACTTCTTCCTAAGGCATTATATTTGATTTCCATAATTATTTTGAAGCAAAACTCACACACACTTTATGATAAACCATAACACTAATATTACCATTAGATGTATAATTGTTTGGAATGAATGATTGTATATCAATATAAGATTTCCTGTATATTTTCAGATATCAATTTATTCCAATTTCTAAAGTTGAAACCAGTTATATTATTTATTCACAGTATGGACTATTCATCCATTATCTCTATATTCATAGACACAGGGTACAACTTTTTTATTCCAAATACTAATTTATGAGTTTTCAGAATATAGCTCCCTTTAATGGTGGGAGAAATACTCATGTCACCAGATCTACATATATATTTTATCATAGTAATATTCTGGATAAAAAATTCAAAGGTCACACTTATGTTTGTACCAACGCCTAAATTGAATGTGAGTAAGAATTACTAAAAACATCCATGTCCAGGATGCCTAAGGCTCTCAAATGTCAATCCTATTGGTGAGGAGATATTTGTTTCATGCTAAGATTATATATTCAACCTCAACCCTGTTGAAAATGTCTAATCCTCTCACTCACTTTATACTTTGCCTTATTTCTTAATGTCACTATTGATATCTATTTTCCTACATATTTTGCCCAGTTCATCATAGTGACTGATTCTTCACATTTGCTGACATTTACATTCATTCTCTAACAAAAACCCTATTACTAAAAAAGTCTTGGTCCAACTCCTAGACTCACTCTTCTTCCAAAACTTACTATCTTCCTAATCCTCCCGACTACCACTTCTTGACTGCATGTTCTCTTCTACATTCAATCATCTGAGGTATAGTGTTTTATTCCATTCTATATCAATTTATCTCAGACCTCAGTGCAGAATGTAATTCAAAGCTAAGTATCCCAATCAAGGGCCCAATACCTCTCAGCGCTTCAAATCTTACCTAGATTTCTGTTTTCATACTTATATTCACCTATAAATTCTTATAAATATTGCAGGTTTCCAATACCATTATTCATCCAGCAGAATGATTCCTTATACAAATCGAACATGTTATTAATCCTAACTATACACAATTCCCTCAATCTCACTTTACAGAAGAGCTGGGACAGAGTTGATCTTACAATACAGGAATGTAGGGGACCTTCCAACTGCTGAGAACATCAAAGGTCCATGCAAAAATGATTCCTGGAGAAGATGTAGGCAGCAATAAAAGACCTGAGAGAGCAAAAGTATTCTTCCATGGCAAACAACCCAGTCAGGATGAAAGGATGTTTCTGAATCATCCTCTCTCTTCTTAGTGTAGGGAAGATTGACCAAACTAGGCCTGTGCAGACAGGTGTTCCCAGGTGCCTATGGTTTTTAAACCATTCTAACTTGTGAAAGTGTCACAGGAAGATGGGGCATCCTCCATCTTATGAGACCCTAGGAAGCAAATGTTAGGAAAAAGTGGTTGCCAAGGCAGTGACATCATTCAGTTCCTGAAGGAAGTAACCTCACTTCACATCCTTGTTGATGGAACTTTCCGAATTTGGGTTCCAGGAAGCCAGGCACCCAGACCCAGTCCCAGCCCCAGTCCCAGTGATTCCAATTGTTTGCATTTACCAAGGACAGAATCAGTCTTTCGTGGTACCTACTTATGTGAGGATGGCCAAATGTCAGGAAAGTTCTGAAGGGGGGCCCTTTCGGAGAAAGCATGTAGAGGCTCACTGCTGGCTCCTGACAACTTCACAGAGTTGTCCAAGGAGACCAGATCTGAGACAGGACAGGCCATTTCTGGGGAACATAGTATGGTGCTCCAGTTAGAGGACACTCTGGATAGCTCCAAACGAACATGGGGAAGGAGGTGCCTTTGTGGGTGTGGGTGTGGGTTTGTGGTTTTTTCTCATGTCCTGAGAATAGTTAGAAAAGGTGGTTTGTTTGGTTTCTAGTGAACTGTTTCTAGTTAGTCCTTTGAAAAGGTGAGTGTTTCTATGTCTGTGTATCCCAGTGTGTCCGTAGTTGTAGACATTAAAAAAGAGAATGTCTCAGTGGGTGTGTCCTGTCAAGGAGAAAACTTCCCAACATTCATCCTGCCCAATTCATGAATGGACTGTGGCTTGCCTTATCACTGGGAAACACCTACTATCTTCCTACGTTCCTGTATTCTTCCTGAATTCTGGCCACTCTCCAGAATAGGCTCATGGTTTTGTGTCCAAGATATGGACCCCTTCCAAGCTCTGTGACATGGCCATGTTTTGGATACCTGAAGGAAATGGCAAGCATCTCAGAAAACTCAGATATCAATGTGACCAGTAAAGTCTCAGTGGAGAAACCCTGCTTTGGTCCTTTTGATTACCTATTGTTATGTTGCCCTGAATATCAGGAAAGTCTTTGCCTCAGGCCACCCCTTTGTGAAGCCAGAAGAAAACAGTTTTCACATGGAAATGAATGGGAATTACCTTTGTGTTTTACAATAATACCTTCAGAGTTTAGGCTCTCATAAACTTAAAAATACATTTAGATTGTATCTCAGTGTAGAAAGTATGATGGAACTGTAAATATCTTATTGAAAAGAAGTCCAATTATAGAACACAAATGACAGACATAAATCTCCAACATGTTTTACTTTTAAGCCTAGAATTACCATACAACCTTAGAACACCAGCTTGATACAATGCTCTTTTGAAGCTTCTACCTTACACACTTGTATACCTGGAAGATATGAACACATTAACACCACAATTACATTGATGTTTTTGTATTAACCAAGTTTAGCTTTTTAAAGAAATAACATGGCACAATTTTGTAAAAACAGTACTAGTTTAACCAGCTGTTTAATTTTTTAAGATTACTTGCTCAAAACTTACACATATAACCAACTTACACAAAACTTTTTTATTATTTACTAAAAACCTTTTAATTACTTAATCATATAGACTCTCTTATCCAGAAACACATTTTCCCTCTATTAAATCTATATCTAGAACCTTTTAGTTTCTCTTTTCCATTTGTTAACCTCTTTCTGTTCACATTTTGAAACAATACATGTAAATTTCTGAATTTAAGCAGATTATTTTATAGACATCAACATTATACTAGGGCGTTTTTGAACACCTAGAAAACTTATAGGCCTATTTTTAAAGACATCTTTATTTTTATCTTTTTACCCAATTTGAATTGAACCATTTGAATCACGTGAATCAAAGATATTTGAATCCATTTTTAAATTTTTCATGAGCACTCCTCATCTATCAATTGTCATATCACTGCATTATATATTGACTTACACACATACAGGCATACCGACATACAACACATAACACAAATGTAACACATAACACAATAGTAAAGGCCTTGTAGCTTTTTCAGGTGACATCTCCATTGCAATGTTTAAAAACTCCTCATTTGATCAAAAATAGATCTGATCCGAAAACATTTACCGATCTGCAGGATAAAGATTATGAGCTCAAAAAAAGAAAAAAAAAATACAGAATCTAAGAAAAAGCAAGAGTCCTAAAAAAGATGACTATTCAGTAATTAGTAAATACCATATAATGTACTTATTCGTTGAGTCTAGTTTGAGTTCAGGTACACATAAACTTTTACTCCTTTTTATCTGTCTCTTCCTGATTGCATATCAACTTAAGTCCTGACTGAGGTCTCGAAAACTGGAAAGACGCGAATTTTGAGCAGAAACCTCATGCCTAAGGCATTATAGCTATGTCATAATTTCCAGGTTTGAATGTTGAAAATTATGATGCAAGTTCAAGATGTAATTCTCAAAATTTTATATCTTTAGATTTTTCTACACTAGAAAAATTTGCTCACACAAAACTGAAAATTGGATCATTTTTTGATAATATAAATGGCACCATCACAAAAAAGTTTCTATAAGATAATAACCCACTTTCTTTGTTCTGAAATTTCAAAAGTGGTATTAAGTTACATTAAATTGGCTGAAAATTTTTTTAAAAAACCACACACTGCCATGGGTATCTGAAATTAAGCTTTAAATATTTCCAAGATTGTTGCTAATTAATGCCATTTCAATAAGCCAGACGAACCTTTTAATTTAGCACCATTTTTTTTAAATCTTAAAAACTGAGGGGAACAGATACCATATCATAATTTATTTTCTTTGCCCAAGTTAATGCACTGGTATATCTAGTGGAATTTTCTCAGGCTACCTAGTTAAAAATTTAAACTCTTTAATATTTTTTTTTAATCCTAAGTATTTAAGGTTTCTAGCATGAACTATCTGAAATCAAACTAAACAATTGTTTAAACCCAACTTTATACTGTAAGATAGTGCAATGCTTTAGAAACCCATTTAGATACCAGATTGTTACAATAAAAAATCATCTTTTAGATACACATTCAGCCAAGATCATCCCCAAGAAACAATCTATAATATCAACATATTACTGCATTCATTCTCCCTTTTGTTAAGCAAACAGAGGTGGAGTAATCCTTAAAGTGCAGGTAAGGAATAAGGGAGTTCCCCACAGCAAAATGGCTCGGGCAGCTGCTGGGAGTCCCTTAGCCTCACTTTTTACTTACAGGATTAGTTCCTCTGGTTTGGTTTGACCCCAGGCACCAGGCATATTCTATATCTCCCAACTTTTCAGTAGTCAGCTCCCAAATAGTTCATTTTCTGCTTGCAGTTTTTTGAGTTCTAGGCTTCCCCAAGAGGGCAGAGTGGGGACTCCTTTAAAGTCCACTCTGGGGTGTCAAAATTTATGACTGAAGCTTTGGATCCCATCCCCAAATCCAATTAATGCCAATTTAATAATGAGGACAGGGTTTTGAGAAAAGTTTATGCGAGATATCAAAGTTCTTAGACCCCAGGCATTTCCCTCTGCAGTTGGCGTGCTCAACCCAACTATGGAAAGAAAAGAAAACAGTGCTTCCCTAATCTCGCTTAACAAAGGGGAGTAAAGTACATCAAAGTTCTTTAAAACACAGCTAAGAGAGGTGTAAAAGGTGAGAACAGAAAAGCTGGCGGTTCTATTGACTTTTGGTCCCTCACAGGAGAAGCATTAGGATAAAATTTAGCTAAAGTTACTTCCACACATCTAAGGCAGGTTGGAACACGGGACTCTGCATCGGTCCACACAATGCCATCACAATTAACAGAAACACAGACAAAAAGACACACAAAGACCATCATGCAGCTCCCGTTTGTTCACAATCCTAAGATCTTCAAACTTGTGACTCAGTGAGAATGGAGGGAAGAGGGGGAGGTGCAGAAGGTTTGAGTGATAGGATCGTGGGCAAAGGGGTTAGGTTGGAGCCATGGACCAGAAAAGGCTTCAAGGACAGAGGCATGAAATGGCTTTGGCCCGTAATGAGAGTTACTCAAACAGAGACAACGACAATACAAACGTGACACAAACACGGACACACAGTTAACGTTTAACACGAGTTCAGAAGGAGAGATTAGAACCTTGTAACTGGCAAAACCTGATGGGTTAGACCACAAAGACAGACAGTGAATTCAACCTGAGAGACATAAGTAGCCTGCAAGACCTGTCAGGTTGGCAGCAGAGTCACCTAATTAGGACACATCCGTCCCTCCCCGAATCGTCCAAGGAGTCCCTTGCAAGGACGTGGTCTGTGGCTTCAGGACACGTCTGTCCACCACCGCCAGTGGGAACTTACGCTCTCTGCTGGCAGCCACTCTGCCAACAAAAACCGAAAACCGAAAAACCAAACCTGGTAGGGAAGATGGCCGCTGCATACGGGGGTTGCTGAAATGCAGAGTGTGGTGCTCAGTGCAGCGGCTTTAATTGAGATTTCGTGCAGTTGGTTAGAGCTCCTTTTACCGTTAATCTGTAGTAGACCACTTGCCAAGCAGCAGGAAGAACAAAGAGATGGAAAAAGAGACGCTTGGCTGCTCACAGCCATGGGCGCTTTGCGCGCATCTGCTTCCTCTTTCGCTTCACTCCAGGCAGAGAACCTGAATGTGTAATCAGCAGTGGATTGTAAGTACCTGATGCAAAGAAAGCTCAGTTACTTCCGCCCCCTTTTTTAAAATATTTTTATATACAGGGAGAGTTTATGGACTGGGATTGTTCGCTGGGCTGTGGTTTCTGTGCCGAAAATCCACTCCGCAGGAGCCACCATTTGCTTTCTGCTGGCTGTCTTGATGACTCTGTCTAAAATGTCCGGCTTCCGCATCTAGAGGTTGGAGCTGGGCTAAGGGCCGAGTCCTGTCCTCTGAAGGCTGGACCGTGGCCTCGAGCCCCTAGGTCACCTGTTCGCCGCTGCACCTTCGGGCAGAGCCTGTCTCTGGGGTCATTCTGCATTCCCCTGCTAAGGGACCTGTGCTCTGGAGGAGGGGTCCGGAGAGCCATGGTGGCAGCTGCTTGGGCCCCAGGGGATGGGCACCGGGCTGAGGAGCAATGGAGGCCGCGGTGGTTCCGCTATAGTCACAGTCGAGCGCAGCACCCATGAGTGCGGCTAACGTGAGCATGGTCCAGAGGCAGAGGCAATGGCGGCAAGGATTCATTTCTAGAAATCTGGACTGGAAACAGAAGCAGTAGTGTTACAATCCCAAGAACTTGCTTATGCCAGGAAGCTGTAAGGGTAACATGAATATCATTGAGGAGATCTAACATGGTGGCAGGTGCAGAGAGATCAAGTCTCTGACATCTTCAAATGTGCGGGCATAGGGAGCCGTAAACTGTCTAAATGCTGTTTGCTCAGGATCACTAGGCAATGCTCAGCTGATGTGGATCTGGGGCGTACAATCTGGGCCCCTCAGAACACACACACCGAGTCCGGATAGGCTGCATTCAACCTCCAGTTCGCCTGCTTCTCATGACTCAGCACTAAAGATCCCGCTGAAATAATTGGTCGGCCCTTCTGAATTTACAGAGGTAAAAGCCAACTGAGCCTTCATAGGCAGTGGCCAAAGGACTGAAATGGGGCTTGGGAAAGTCAGTCAGGACTCACCCGTTGCATTGGTCACCCGGCAAAGGGAAAGAACAGTCACCATTTGCACGAGATACCACCATGGCAGAGAACTGACATCACGAGTGGAGGAGATATCTTCATTGAAACCTTTGTGACAGGTGTTTAATCCCCTAGCCATCTCTCTCCACACAGTGGAGAAACCTTAAGAGCCCCTCCCAGCTCTTTCATAAGGGCCCCTCCTAGCTCTCCTGTGAGCTCCATAGCCAGACCGAGGGAATCAGGAGTGGCATTGGACTTGCGTTCAGGAGCTCTCGGCTACCGCTCCCACCAGTGCAGACAACTGAGGTCTCTTGCACCAGCTACCAGGGGCGTGGCTCCTGGAGGCAAGCAAATTTGCTGAGGGTTCTCAGCCCCAAGCTCTACAAACTTAGGGGCTGAGGGAGGCAAACAGGGAGAGTGTGCCCAGGTATTCATGAAAACAGGGCTCCCAGGAGCAGCAGAACTGGCGTGTAGCCAGTATTGTGGTGAGCGGGGCCTGGTTTGAGGAAACACAAGAGAAGGCCCTAGGCACTCAGGATTGGAGACCCACCCAGTCTGGGACTTAGAGCTGCTGCACAGTTAATGGTTCCCACCTTTGAGAGGAGAAGCTTGGCCCAGTGGGCACAGCAACACCTACTTTAAGAGAAGTTAATCGAAATCTATGACTGCATTTATGTTTTTTTTTTCTTTTTCTTTCATTTTTATTTTTTGTTGGTGTAGTTGTTCTTTAACTTATTTTATGTTTTCAATTTTTTTATTTTATTATTAGTAGTATTATTTCTTTAAATTTTAATTTTCATTTTTTTATTATCATTATTATTTTTTTTAATTTCTTCCTTTCTTTATTTTCAATTTTTTTTCTTTTTTTATTTCTGTAGGTGTTATAAGTACCACCTGGTATGGTCCTTTCCAGTGGGGTTCCAGGGATGACACCTGATGTCATCTTACGTAGACAAAGTCTCTTACTTGATATCGATGTGGAGTCCCCTTGTCCCCAGGTTGGTAGGCAGTGGCCAGCCGTTTTCACAGGTATCCCTGAGTTCTTTCAAGAGCTTTAAATCTGTCAAGCAAGGGGTGTGAAAGGGATCGTTAGGTCTTAGAGTTGGGGTTAGGTCCCTTCCTGGAGGAGGGGCACCATAGAGAATTTCATAGGGGGTGAGGTTACACAAAAAACAGAGTGAGTATTTCCTTCATGAAACAGTGCATAAGGCAGTAGCATAGTACAATCTTTTATTCCGGTCTCTAAGCTTAATTTTTTTAAGGTCTGTTTAATGGTTATATTCATTCTTTCCACTTGTCCTAAACTCTGGGGTATATAAGCACAATGTAACTTCCAATTAATCCCCAGGGTCTTGGCTAACCCCTTACTTATCTGGCCCACGAACGCTGGTCCAGTATCAGACCCTTTTAACTTAGGCAGGCCATATCTTGGAAAAATATCTTCTAGGATCTTCTTGACCAAAATTTGCGCTATTTCTTTTCTTTTCTTTTTTCTTTTATTTTTGAGGGGAAGGCTTCAATCCATCCTTAAAATGTACCTACAAAGACTAGGAGATATTTAAGTCTATACCTTGCTGGCTTAATTTAAGTAAAGTTCACTTCCCAGAATTGTCCTGGTTTGGTACCTCGTAGGTGCTTTCCTGCAGGAAGCTTGGAAGGGTAAGCATTAACTAATTGATGGACCCGACAGGCTTTTGTTACCCATTCAGTTATTTCCTTCACTGTGAGTCGGTTAGTGGAAAACTCTGTTCTTGATCCTTCAGGAATGCCTGCAGATTCTTTGAACCATGGTGAGTGAGTTGATGTACATTTTCTACTGACATAGTTAGAGCCGTGACTCTTGGAATTTCTACTGAAGGATTTAGAAATTCCACTTGGGGGCCTTCAGGGTTAAAAGTTATTTTGGCCCAGAGCTTGGTGAGCAGATCTCTGCCCATCAATGGGGCCAGGCATTCTGGGATTACTAGGGAGAAATGATGGATTTTTCCTTTCCCCAAGTCAATGGTCCTCTTAGTTGTCCAAGTCCGATATTTACTGCCATTAGTTTTTTGAACTAGAGACCTTTTATTAGATAGAGCGCCTATTGTGGCTTTAAGGGCTGAGTATATTGCCCCTGTATCCAGTTTACTGGGGTCTCCTCCACTTCAAAAGTTTCCCTGAGCTCGGGGAAGGGATATGAGACCCGACTTTCTTAGTCATCCTCCAGAGTCAGAATGGCTGGCTGGCCTGGCTGTCACTTTCTAAGGCAATTTTGACCCAGTGTCCTTTTTCTTTAGAGTAGGCACATTGATCTGAGGCCAGGGGTGGCCTCTGTCGTGGGCCAACTTATCCTTTCTTGTCTCCCTGTTTCTTAATTTCTGGCCTATTTGTTGTTGTGACCAGGAACTTAGTCAACACCTTAGTCTGCCTTTTGCTTCATTAACCTCACTTTGCTCCCTTCTCTTCCTCAGTTTCTCTCTTATAGTATATCTTCTCAGATTCTCTGACGAAATCTCTCAAAGTGATATCTTGTAATCAATCTAAGCTTTGTAAATTTGTTTTAATATCGATTGCAGTTTGCCCATCATGACAGATGCCTTCTGGTTCTCTGCCTGAGGATCGAAAGGAATATATCTCCTATATGACTCCATAATTCTCTCTAGAAACATAGAGGGAGATTCATCTGGCCCTTGAATAATCTCTCTTACCTTGGCCAAATTAGTTGGTCACTAGCGGCTGTTTGGAGACCCAGTATTAGAGCCCAGCTATAAGTGGACAGAAGCTCCCTACTTTCAAAGGTGTTGGGGTCACAGTTGGGTCGGTTAAAGGGAAAGCCGGCTTTGATTATGTTGGGTAGTTGTGTCGGATGAACATCTGGTCCGAGGATATTTTTTTCTAGGTTCCTGGAGGATTCCCTTTTGTTCCTCTGTCATGAAGAGAGTTCCTAGGAGTTGTTGGCAGTCTTCTGAAGTAGGCTGTTGTGAAAACATTAATGACTCAACCACACCTGAGAGCTGTGTTGGGTCCTCGGAAAAGGGGGATTGTAATTTTTTAAGTTATATAGGTCTGGAGAGAGGCCAATACTGGTAGGCTTGCATTTTTCCCCCATGGCCATCGATAACCATTGGCCTCTAGGGAAGGAGGGGGAGCATCCCGAGAGTTCCAGGGTTTTCAATCTTTTGCCGCCAGCGCATTCCTTTAGCTGGGCCAGCTTCCTCCATGGAAGAAGGTGCTGTGTGTGCCACAGGGAAATTATCTGTAGGGCGCTGGGCCGGCTTAGCTTCCTGCAATGGACGAGAGGCTGAGTCAGCAGCAGGGGAATCACTTAGAGTGTGTTGGGGGCTGGGGAACCAGGGCAGGGGATAAGGAGGGGGAGGACAGTCCAGTAGAGTAAAATCTGGTGACTCAGGGAGAACAGAGGGTGGAGGAGAAGAAGAAGAAGAGTGTTTGAGAGTTCCTGGGGGAAGAAGTTGGAGCAGGGGCAGCGGCAAGGATAGGCTTCACCAATGGAGGAGGAGCTTTGCAGAGGTCCTGCTGAGTTAAGATACATGCCTGTTAATCCAGATGGCTATGTGGCCCTGGCTAAAAGCCAATATGTCTGACTTTTTAAATTAGTGGGAAGTAGAAAGATCCTTCTAGGGGCCATTCAACTCCAAATGTTGGCCATTCTGAGGTACAGAGAATCTGCAACATCCGGCACTTTACTGAAAAAGAAAGATTCTGAGCCCTTAAGCGGACTTTGGTGCAGTGATCAAGGGTCAGGGAAAAAGGCATTGAAGTGCGCTGTCCCATAATGAAAGATACACAAACAGTGAAAGCAACGACACATGACACAGACAAGACAAGACAATAAAGACAGGCAATGGACGTCCAACACTGAGACCAGGACTGAGTTGCCCGCAAAACCCGATGGGCTGGCAATACCGAATCCGAATCAAAATATCACTGAGTCGAGGAGACTATTGTTCCTCAATTTCCGGAGTCCTCTGTGGTGTCCTCCAGAGACATGGCTTGAGTTTTGTAACATGACTGTCAGGCATCGTCAGAGAGAGCTCACACTCTTCATTGACAGTCAATTTGCCAAGCCCTAACCTGAAACCTGAAACCAGAAAGAGGCGCCTTACTTACCTGAGAGGGGTCCTTTGGGATCTCTCGTCCACAACTGCTCGATCTAGGTGGAACCTCCATATGTAAAGGTCGGGCTAGCGTCAGAAGAAGGGACAACCAAGAGACTTTATCATGCAACAGCAAAGGATTTACTGGGGGTCCAGCATGTTTGAGCTCAGAACTCACTTGAACAGAGCAGAGAGCCCTGAGAACAGCTTAAGTAGAGCTTATATACTTTCCTTGGAGAGGGCAGAGAGGGAAGTTTATTGATGAGTCTGGGCGACTGGGCGGTTTGCGTGCAACCAGGTGAGGGAGTACATTCTGCAGTTTGGCAGTAGGGAACGGCACATTCTGGGATCAAGATTAGCAAATATTCTCAAAATTTCAAAAGTGTTTTGTTAAGCATACAGAAAAACAGGAAGTGACAAGTACCTATTTTATTAAGCTTTCACTACTGACTATCCCTTTTTTACTGGATGTTCTCTTCTACATTCAATCATCCAAGGTACAAGGTCCTATGCCCCTGTATATGGATTTATCTGAGACAACTTTGCAGAAAGTAATTCAAAGATATGGATATCAATCAGGGGCCCAATGCCCTTCTGGGCTTCAAATCTTATTTAGATTTCTGTTTTCATACATATATTTCACCTATGTTATATATATATATATATATATATATATATATATATATATATATATATATATATATATATATATCATAGTATATATATTTCATCCACGATTTCACAAATTTACAGGCATTTGTTTCACGTTCAATCAATTCCTTCTTCAGAACACATGTATTCCTCCAGGTCTCTTGACTGGTCTTTTCATGAGACTTCTTGCCAAACACATTATTATTGATTTCCATAATCACTTTTGAAGCAAAACTCACACACTGTTCATGATAAACCATAACCCTAATATTACCATTAAATGTGGAACTGGTTGGAATGAATGATTGTATATCAATATAAGATTTTCTGTATATTTTCATGTATCAATTCAAAAAATTATTTAAAATTGGAACCAGTTATATTATTTATTCTCAGTATGGTCTATTCATGCATTATCTCTAAATCCAAAGACACAGCGTACACCTATTGTACCCCCAATACTAATTTATACGTCTTCAAAATATTGCTCAAAGAAATGGTGGAAGAAATACTCATGTCACCTGATCTCCTTATACATTTTATCACAGTAATATTCTGGACACAAAAAGCAAAGTTTACACTTATGATTGTACCAGAGCTTTCATTGAAATGAGCTTCCTCACCATTTAATGGTTCCTGAATGAATTGTAAGCCACAATGGCTCCAACTTCAACCTTGTAAAATGGATAGATGAATACCATGAAATTTTTGAAATTCGCATGACGAGGTGGCAATGAAGAACATTTGGATGTCCTGTTGCTGATCATTATTATACCAGACAGTGCCTTGACTGATGGGTATAATGAAAATGGTGTAGAACTGAGATGCCGGTTAGTTGAAAACTGCAGAGTAGTTGGCCCAGAGCAGTGATGTGCAGGTGTGTGATAAAATATTTGTGGTGGTGCCATGTGGATCTGCCATTGACTTCCAAATGGCTTTTAGCTGATATGGTGCACCAAGCAGACCCTTATATGTAAAGGCGTCTTGTTATATGGAGAGGTTTCAGGGCAATGTTTAGAATCAGTTTGCTATCGTCAAGGGGGCAAGCATATGGGATAGAAGCATGGTTGGTGCGTTCTCCTGCAGACTCTGAACCACCACATGTCACAAAACTCCCTCCAACACTGTGTCCCAGTTGAACTCCTTGTATTTCGTGAAGCAAATACCAATCTCCCAGTGCAGCAGCAAGAAACACCACGAAAATTGGAGGATGACCAAATGGCTTCACAGTCCACATGGGAGACACTTCGGCCCAGTGGCCTCAATTTACCTACAAAGAGAGAATTCAGCACCACTGCCTCATGATCATTGGAAAATAAGAAACCATGTTCTCCAGGTAACATAGATGCAGACCCAGCTTTGATGGTTTCATGACAAATGAAGATAAAGCTCCTGACAACAACATATATTTCAAGTGCCACACCTCAGAGGCAGTTTCTCCAGAATTCTTTTGGCCAGCAGAGCTCCATGGTTGTGTAGTGTTTACACTGTCCCGTACTTTTGGAAACTCCTCTACCAGCTCCCAGGTTGGGAACTCCTGAGCATTTTCCATTCCAGATTTGTATTCACAGATTTTCAAACTCTTCCCCTCTAATTGTGTCTCACTGGGCCGAAGGTAATGTCAAGGCATTGTTCTGGATGAGAGTTGGAAGTTTATTGTGTAGCACATATTTGCATACACATTGGATTCATTATCCTATTTACCATTTGAAATACTGAATCCCTGACACTAACCCATACCCTAATAGACTCTGACTACTTATCCTAAAATGATGGAGAAAAAGAAACCTAACAGGATAGAAATACAGGCCTTTCATAGGAGGCATGGTGTATACTTGGATTTTCCTTCTGCTTTATCAAGGGTATGTGTTATCATTCTTGTCAACCTTTCATTGGAATATTTCTCCATGAGTTTTTAAAGTTAACACATATGTAAATTCCTGTCTCCTTTTCTGTGTAGCCTATTCAGAACATGTATATTTTTATGCATATATAGACTTCTACCTGGTATCACACGTACATTCTTGTGAGCAAACTGACTTTGGAATTTACAAATTATGAGAATACATCACTGCCCCTAAATACTGATGGAACTGAAAATTCAACCTATGGGTGAGCTTCCTAGTGAACAACATTAAACATAAATCCATGTTCAGTAAAATTAATATTTTTAGGTATGTGGATGATATATATTTCATGTTAAATTTCGATTGGCATATATATTGCTACATTTTAATGTGTGTGTGTGTGTGTGTGTGTGTGTGTGTGTGTGTGTGTATATATATATATATATATATATATATATATATATATATATATATATACTCTCCAGATTTTCCAAAATATGAAATATATGTGTCTTATTATACACTCTGTAAATTCATTCTAGTTCGTGTATGTGGATTTATAATCAACATTTCACATTTCACAAGATTATTCTCAGAAATATTCAACCACCTGAAATACATATTTGTTTCCTAGTACTGAAAACTAACTTCAGTGAATGGTCCTTATATATCTTTATATTTCTATAGTAACTGACCAGGATTAACATCAATGCAGTTAGATTCCTATGGGACATGATATGTATTTTGAAGTTTGTTTTTATTCAACACTGGTACATTACTTTTTCTTCAGTTTATGGACATCATAGGATATATCCTTTCATCCACAAGTTCACAAATTTATAGGCATTTGGTTCACTTTCAATCACTTCCTCTTTCAGAAAACATGTATTCCTTTATGATTATTTAGTGGTCTTTTCACTAGACTTCTTTCTAAACATATAATTTTTGATTCTTTAATCATTTTTGAAGCAAAACTCACACACACTTCATGATAAACCGTAACCCTAATGTTACCATTAGAAGTACACAAAGTACACCTATTTGTACTCCCAATACTAATTGATACATGTTCAAAATATTGCTCCCAGAAATGGTGGAAGAAATACTCACGTCACCTGATCTACATTTACATTTTATCACAGTGATATTCTGGACACAAAATGCAAAGATCACACTGATGATTGTAACAAAGCCTAAATGGAAAGTGAGCATAAATTACTAAAAACATCCATGTCCAGGTTACTTAATGCTCTCAAATGTCAATCCTATTGGTGACTACATGTTTGTTTCTTCCTTTGATTATATATTCAACCTCAACCCTGTGAAAATATTTAATCCTATTACTCACTTTATAATTTGTCTGATTTCCTAATGTCTCTATTGATATCTGCTTTCCTACATATTTTCCCCAGTTCATCAATGTGACTGACTCTTCACATGTGCTGATATTTACATTCACTCTCTACCCGAAACCCTATTGCTGAAGAACTTTTGGTCCAGATCCTATATTCACTCTTCTTTCTAAACCTTCCGACTATCTTCCTAATCCTACCGACTCTCACTTTTTGACTGGATGTTGTCTTCCACATTCAGTCATCCAAGGCACAAGGTCCTATGCCATTGTATATCGATTTATCAGAGACATCTGTGCAGAACATAATTCAAAGCTAAGTATCCCAATCAAGGGCTCAATAGCCGTCCGGGCTTCAAATCTTACATACATTTCGGTTTTCATACTTACATTTCACCTGTATATTCTTTTAAATATTGCAGGTTCCAAATACCATTATTCATCCCCCAAATTATTTCTAACCCAAATCGAACCTGTTGTTAATCCTAAGCATACACTCTTCCCTCAATCTAACTACAGAAGAGCATGGACAGAGTTGGTCTTACAATAGAGGAATGTAGGTGATCTTCCACCTGCTGAGAACCTCAGAGTTCCATGCAGATATGATCCTTGGAAAAGTTGTAGGCAGCTATGAAGGACCTGAGAGAGCAAAACTTATTTTACATGGCAAACAACCTGGAGAGGATGAAAGGATGTGTCTGAATCAGCCTCTCTCTTCTTAATGTAGAGAAGATGGACCAAAGCAGGCCTGTGTGGAGAGAAGTTCCCCGTTGACTATGGTTGATATACCATTCTGACTTGTGAAAGTGTCACAGGAAGTAGGAGCACCCTCCATCTCATGGGACCATTTGAAGCAACTGTTAGAACAAAGTGGTTGCCAGGGCAGTGACCTCATTCATTTTTGAAGAAAGTGACTTCACCTCACTTACTTGGTAATGGAACTCTCTGAACTTGGGATCCAGGAAGCCAGGCACCCAGAGATAGTCCCAGTCGCTGTCCCAGTGGGATAACTTGTTTCGATTTACCAAGGACAGACAGTCTTTTTTGGTATCTACTGATGTGAAGATGGACAAATGCCAGGAGAGCTCTGTAGAGGGACCTTTCCTAAGAAAGCAGGTAGTCGCTCACAGTTGGTTCCTGACAACTTCACAGAGTTGGCCGAGGAGACCAGATCTGAGACAGGACAGGCCAATTCAGGGTAACATACTATGGTCGACCAGTCCGAGGACACTCTGGGTAGTCAAAGACTTATTGGGGGTAGGAAGTGCCTTTGTGGTTGTTGGTGTAAGTTTGTGGTTTTTATTCATGTTCTCAGAATAGGTAGGAAAGGCAGTTTGTTTGGTATGGAGTGGAGTACTTCTAGAAAGCCGTTTGACAAGGCTAGTGTCTGTGTATCCCACTGTGTCCGTGTTTGTAGACATGAGAAAAGAGAATGCATCAATGAATACGTCCTGTCTAGTAGAAAGCTTCCCAGCATTCATCCTACCCAATTTATGAGTGGATTGTAGCTTGACTTATGGATGAGCAACCCCTACTATCCTCCTATGTTCCTGTTTTCTTCCCGAATTCTGGCCACTATCCAGAATAGGCTCATGTTTTTGTGTCCAAGATATGTGCCACCTCCAAGCTCTGTGACATGGCCATGTACTGGATAGCAGAATGGAGTGGCGAGCATCGCAGAAAATGAAGATATCAATGTGACCAGGAAAGTCTCAGTGGAGAAACCCTGCTTTGGGCCTTTTGCTTACCTATTGTTCTGTTGCCCTGAGTGTAAGAAAGTTTCTTGCCTCAGGCCACCCCTTTTTGAAGCCTGAAGAAAACAGTTTTCAAATGGAAATTAATGGGCATCACCTGTAGCTCTTTGGTTAATTGCTTTGGAAAGGGATGTGTCTGAATAAGCCTCTTGTCCCTGTGTCAGGCTATGAGTTAGATTCTCAGCACCTGATGGATCTAAAGTACGTTCCCATGTGTGTATCGAAAACCGAAATGTAAAAATATCAGTCATTCTGGAAGAAGTCTCTTGCCTTTCTCTGTTAGGTTCCTGACCTCCATCAAGTGAGAATAGGGATCCTTTGGTTAAAATGAGTTCTTCAAAGGCCTGCAGAGGGTAGACAATAGGTGCTTGTGTTTCCTCATTACTCCAAATCACATAAAGAATCTATACCTGACAGTCAGTAGGCCTCAAATTGGAGAATCAGAGCAGTATTAACGGCAGGCTTATTTGATCACTCCAGGTTCAGAGGAAAGGGGTCCAGTCCACCCTTACTTTAGGCAAAAGAGGGGCAAGGGAGCATATTTTAGACACTGTCTTGGGCTGCACCCATCATGTAAACCTTCAGCCAGAGGTTTTGATGAGTGTCTCAATGGAAGAAGATGTGGGCCATGTGGGAGTGTTTTGGTTTTAATTGTGGTTGGAAGAGATTACTTGGTCCACCTCAGCTGGAACTCTGGTGTGTTTCCCCTAAGAGACTGAGTTCTGGAACTGAACTCATACAAGTATTGCCATGAATTGCGTTGGGATTTTAGGAGGCCACGCATGAGAGTCGCCATTGGAAACTGAGATTTAGGCTCAGGGCTTTCCACACACCACTGGGAATCTCAGCCAGGATATCACATGATTTTTTTCTGAAAGTCTTGGCAGACATAGTTGAGAGTCAAAACAAATATGGACCTCACTTTGTAGACCTCAATGGGCCTGGATTCACGTGACCATTTTGCCACTTTTTTGGATGACTTGCCTGTGAGAGTTCTCCAGAGCATTCATTGAAATGAGCTTCCTCACCATTGAATGGTTCCTAAAATAATTGGAAATCACAGTGCCTCCAATATCATCCTTGAAAAATGGCTAGATAAATACCATGACATTTTTGAAATTCCCTTGACCAGGTGGTACAGGAGAACCTTTGGATGTACTGTTGCTGATCCTGAGTGTACCAGACAATGCCTTGATTGACTGGGTTTCATGAAAATGGTGTAGAACAGAGATGCCAGTAAGTTGGAGCCTACTGAGTAGTTGACCAAGAGCAGTGGTGTGCAGTTTTGTGATAAAATTTCTGTCCTGGCGCCTTGTGGATCTGCCTTTGACTTCCAAATGGCTTGTGGCTGACATGGTGCATCCTGCAGACTCTTATATGTAAAGGCATCTTTTTATAAGGAGAGGTTTAACCGAAATGTTCACAATCAGGTTATTATGGTCAAGGGGGCAAACTATGTGGGATAGAAGCCTGGTTGGTGCATTCTCCTGCAGATCCTGACCCACCATACCTGACAGAACTCCCTCCAGCTCTGAGTCCCAGTTGAGCTCCTTGTATTCCGTGAAGCAAATACCAAATTCCCAGTGCAGCACCAAGAAACACCACGAAATGTGGAGGATGACCAAATGGACTCACAGTCAACATGTGGATACACTTAGCCCCCATGGCAACAATTTGCCTACAAAGAGAGAATTCAGCACTACTGCCTCATGTTCATTGGAAAA
This sequence comes from Callospermophilus lateralis, assembly GCF_048772815.1. Lineage (NCBI taxonomy): Eukaryota > Metazoa > Chordata > Mammalia > Rodentia > Sciuridae > Callospermophilus > Callospermophilus lateralis. Next base: position 314,753 of record NW_027512754.1, on the reverse strand, counting down.
TAAGAAAGCATATCCTCCAGGTCACAGAGAATCAGACCTAGCTTTGATGGTCTCACTAGAAAGGAAGCTAAAGCTCCTGACAACAACATATATTTCAAGTGCCCATCCTTAGAGGCAGTTTATCAAGAAGTCTTTAGGCAGGCAAAGGTCCATGTTTGTGGAGTGGTTTACCCTGTCTCTTACTTTTGGAAATTCCTCTACCATATTCAAGGTTGTGAACTCCTGATAATTTTCCATTGCAGATATGTATTCAAAGATTTTCTAACTCTTCTCCTCTAATTGTGTCTTACTTGGGGCGAAGGTGATGTCTAGGCATTGTTCTGGATGAGAGTGGGAAGATTTTGTGTAGCACATATTTGCATACACATTGCATTCATTTTCCTATTTTTCATACGAAATACTGAATCCCTGACACTAACCCACACCCTTCTAGACTCTGAATACTAATCCTAATATGATGGAAGCAAATATCCCAAACACTAGAGAAATACAAGCAGTTCAGGGGAGGCATCATGTATAGTTGGACTGCCTTTTTGCATGATTTTTCGTAGGTGATACAAATCTAGTGAATTTTTAATTGAAATAGTTCTCCATTGATTTTAAAGTTCACTTATGTGTGAATTCCTGTCTCCATTTCTCTGGAGCCTATTCAGCACATGTATTTTTATATGCACAAATAGAATCCTACTTAGTATCACTCATACATTTTTGTGAAGTGGCTGACTTGGCAGAAAGAAATTCTGAAAAGAGATCACTCCTCCTAAATGCTTTTGGAACTGAAAATTCAACCTATGGGTGAGCTTCCTAGTTGAACAACATTATACATAAATCCATATTCAGTAAAATGAATATATTGAACCTGTGGATTATGTATATTTCATGATGAATTTTGTTTGGCATATATATTGCTACTTTTTAATGTGTCTGTGTGTGTTTTTTGTATATATATATATACACTCTCCTGACTTTTCAAAATATGTAATATTTGTGTCATATATACACTCCCTAAATTCATTCATGTTAATTAATGTGGATTTATAATCAAATTTTCACAAGTTTATGCTCAGATATATTCATCCACCTGGAATATATTTTTGTTTCCTAGTACTGAAAACTAACTTTATTAAATGGTCCTTACAAATCCTATTGTTTCTACAGTAACTGACCCAGTTTAACATCAATGCAAGTAGATTCCAATGGGACATGATGTGTATTTTGACGTTCATTTTAATTAAACACTGTTACATACTATTTCTTCGGTTTTTGCACATCATAGGATATATATTTCATCCACAAGTTAGTAAATTTATAGGCTTTTGTTATACTTACAATCACTTCCTGCTTCAGAACACATGTATTCCTCTATGTTTCTTGACTCGTCTTTTCATGAGACTTCATTCCAAATACATTATTTTCCATTTCCATAATCACTTTTGAAGCAAAACTCACACACCCTTCATGATAAAACATAACCCTAATATTACCATTTGATGTATAACTCGATGGAATGAATGATTGTATATCAATATAAGATTTCTTATATATTTTCAGATATCAATTCAATCCATTATTTAAAGTTGAAACAGTTATATTATTTATTCACAGTATTGTCAATTCATGCATTACTTCTATATTCATAGACACAGGCTACAACTTTTGTACCCCCAATACTAATTTATACGTCTTCAAAATATTGCTCCCAAAATGTTAGAAGAAATACTCATGTCACCTGATCTACATATACATTTTATCCCAGTAATATTCAGATCACAAAATGCAAAGGTCACACTTATGATTGTACCAAAGCCTAAATGGAAAGCAATCCTGGATTACTAAAAACATTCATGTCCAGGTTGCCTATTGCTCTCAAATGTCAATGATATTGGTTAGTACATATTTGTTTCTTCCTAAGTTTATATATTGAAACTCAACACTGTTGATAATGTCTAATCCTATCACTCACTTTATACGTTGCCTGATTTCATAATGTCTCTATTGATATCTGCTTTCCTACGTATTTTCTCGAGTTCATCCTATACTCACTCTTCGTCCTAATCCTACCAGCTATATTTCTAATCCTACCGACTATCCCTTTTTGAATGGATGTTCTCTTCAACATTCAATCATCCAAGTAAAGGTCAGGCGAGCATTGGAGGAAGAGTCCACCAAGAGACTATCTCATGAAACAGCAAAGGGTTTATTGGGGGTCCAGCATGCTGGTACTCAGAGCTCACTTGAATAGAGTAGAGAGCCCTGAGAAAAGCTTAAGCAGAGCTTATATACTTTCCTTTGTGATGGCACGGAGGGAAGTTTATTGATGGGTCAGGGCAAGTGGGCAGTTTGCGTGCAACCGGGTGAGGGAGTACATTCTGCAGTTTGTCAGTTGGGGACAGCACATTATGGGAACAAGATTAGCAAACACTTCTCAAGAATTCAACAGTGTTTTGTTAAGCGTACAGAAAAAAAGGAAGTAACAAGTGCCTATTTTATTAACCTTTCATCCCCCAATTCTTCTTCTGGCTACTTTTAATCATAAAAGTGATCATTGCCGGGTGTCACATTCTATGTCTGCTAGTTGGGTATTACCATAAGTTCAACTTGTCCAATTTGAGCTTGGAGAAAAGAAATTACACGGTTTAGCAAACAGGATTTTATAGTTAGCAATAATATGAGGATTATTATTGGACTGGCCAGGGTTGATAAATTCATAGTTAACGAGGGGACTGTGTGAACCAAGACTCAAACCACCCTTTATGGGCCTCCCTCTCTCGTTGACACTCTTCAAGGCATTTTTTAATTTACTCATAGATTTTTTAACAACTCCACTATGGTCACCATAAACACAACATTCTTCCATCGATGCAGAACAAAGGACCCCTTCTCTCATGAAGAGGAGGATCAACACTCGACTGTTCTGTAAAACAACTTCAGAGAGAGAGGTTAAAAATTCCTGAAAAGGTGTGATAGAGGTTTCTAATATCTTTAAGTTTTGGTGTATTGTTGCTTCTTATTGGGTCATTTGATGTGTCTCATGGACCAAGGCAGTAGTTCTTGTGCCCACCCCTGCAGCAACTCCTATTCCTAATAGGATGGCTAAAGTGAGGGATATATGTGCCCAGTGGAACCGGGTTTTATGGCCACCTATTTGATCTTCAAATGAGCCTGCATCATAATAAAGCACTCTGGGAAACATCTGCACCATTACACAATTAATCCCAGCTGTTGACCATTGGATGAAAACATAAACAATGTTTAAGTATATAGAATTATACTGTTTTAGGCACGGACAAGGCAAGGCACCTAAGATAGTACCAAAGACAGGGAGACAGTCCTGTTTGTTGCAGACGGTTTCAGAGGGCATTACTTCTGTTGTAATCAACTAATCCCCTGAAACCCAAGTTTCGGTAGTTTCAGAATTTTGTACCCAACATGTAAGGGAAGGGGCTCAGAAGTTCACAGTCTGCAGAAGTTCACAAAAGGCAGTTTTTTTCCTGCTTTTTCCTCTGTTCTGGGCAAGTTAACTTTTCAAGGACACCTGGGTGAGGGAGAGCTTTTTCTTCCCTTTATATTTTCCCCCTGCCAGCTGTTACCATGGAGCCCAGTTGGTAACATCTTTATCATAAAAATCTAGCCATCTCTGTGAAGCCCCAGCTCACGGCCAGAGGCCTTGTTCACATATTTTGTGAAAAACTAGTAATGAGGTGTCTAGCGTAGGAGTGCTGATTGTTTTAGCCAGTGGCCAAGTAGAAGAGGGCAACACTAAAAGAGGAAGTTTATGTACACTGAACTCTTTTATAGGGACTCTTTTGCTGAAAGCCCTAAAGTCAGCCATGGTGAAGACTTCTGGAGAAGGTCAGTTAAGACTTTTCTGAGGACCTGGTACAGAGGGGGAAGACGGGGAAGGTGTGGCTGTGAGCAGCTCCATTGATCTGAATGAGGTAGGAGAGATGTAAAAGAATAATGGGAAAGGGGTCTGGGATTTTCCTAGAAACAAAAAGTTGAGCAGTAGAACAGGTAGAGCAAAGGGGAAGACGGGAGTTAGTATCCCTAAAAAACTGTGAGGGACTTTAAATTCTTAGTAACCTGTTTTCAGTGATGACAAAGAAATTTTAAAGGCCATTTTCATTTCATTTTGGATAGGGGTCTAAGGGCTCTCCTCAGCTGGTTTGAGCTTTGGGTTAACTGGTAAGAGGACCTGCTGGGACCCGGTGCGGGCTCTGACAGGAGAAGAGATTAGTGAGTGGGTGGAGGGGTACCTATGTACCTGCTACCTCAGTAAGAGAGTAATGGTCTGATAATTGGCGGAGGTTTGGGTTTTTGATCTAGAAATTGGAGGGGAGAAATCATGTTGCTGAGGTGGGAGTGACCACTGCAGGTCTGGAGCAGAAGGCTGTGTGTGAGGATCTATTGGAGAAGCATAGTTCAGGATGTGAGCAAAGGAGGGAAAAGGCCTCCACATAGGGGAATCACCTTTCACCTTTTTGATCATTTGCAGAAGTTAAAAAGGTCATGCAGATTTGAGGATCAAGAGACCCCTCTGTGGGCCATCGGTTTTGGTTATCTAATTGGTAATATGGCCAATGCTTTGTACAGAAATTGATTAGGAGTTTGGGTTCCATCAGGCACTTCCTGTATGCTCACATCCCCATGACTTACAGAAGAAGTCGGCTATCCCCCAACACAGCCGTGAGTTTTGTGTCTTTGATAGACCGCCGGGCAAACAGTAATCTAGGCAAGCCAACCTGCATCTGGCTCACGTGTCGCTACATCCATAATGATTGTTTCCATTATCTATTGTGTAGAAGGGATTTAATGGAATTTTAGTGGGATCCTCTTCATCAGGGATATCCCAATAGGAAAGACCTATACCCAGCTGACAAATATCTGGGGGGAGAGATGGCCACCAGGTCCCTAAATGGGCTGTATGCAAGATAGACCATACTTCTTTTCCAGTAGGATTGTGATCAGCCATCGCTGCTGAACGGGCTGATGAGGGTTAGTACTACTGGTGGTGAAGGGGAGAGTCTATAGCCTTATCCACATGGCGAATACACAATTTGAAAGTGTTACCAGTCTTTTCCAGTTTCCAGCCAGAGTCTGGACAGGCCGCAGGCTTAAGATGAGAGATATGGATACAGGAAGAGATTCTGTCTACCTTTACTGCTGTAGGTGTTATAAGTAGCACCTGCTATGTTTCTTTCCAGCGGGGTTCCAGGGATGACACCTGATGTCATGTTACCTAGACGAAGTCTCTTACTTGATATCGATGTGCAGTTCCCTCGTCCCCAGTTTGGTAGGCAGTGGCCATCTATTTTCGCAGGTATCCCTGAGTTCTTTTAAGAACTTTAAGTCTTTCAAGCAAGGGGGTGTGGAAGGGATCGTTAGGTCTTAGAGTTGGGGTTAGGTCCCGTCCTGGAGGAGAGGCACCATAGAGAATTTCATTGGGGGTGAGGTTACACAAAGAAACAGAGGGAGTATTTCTTGCATTAAACAGTGCATAAGGCAGGAGCATAGTCCAATCTTTTATGCCGGTCTCTAAGCTTAATTTTGTTATGGTCTCTTTAATGGTTCTATTCATTCTTTCTACCTGTCCTGAACTCGGTGGTCTATAAGCACAATGTAACTTCCAATTAATCCCCAGGGTCCTGGCAAACCCCTGACTTACCTGAGCCACAAACGCCGGTGCATTATCAGACCCTATTACTTTAGGGAGGCCGTTTCTTGAAAAAATATCTTCCAGGATCATTTGACCACCATTTGTGTTGTTTCTTTTTTTTCTTTTTTCTTTTTTTTTTTTCCTGGGGAGGGCTTCAATCCATCCTGAAAATGTATCTACAAAGACTAGGAGATATTTCAGTCCATCCCTTGCTGGCTTAATTTTAGTTAAGTCCACTTCCCAGAATTGTCCTGGTCTGGCTCCTCGTAGGTGCTTTTCTGCAGGAAGCTTGGAAGGGTAAGCATTAACCAATTGATGGACCCGAAAGGCTTTTGTAACCCGTTTAGTTATTTTCTTTCGCTGTGAGTCGGTTAGTGGAAAACTCTGTTCTTGATCCTTCAGGAATGAATGCAATTTCTTTGAACCAAGGTGAGTGAGTTGATGTACATTTTCTACTGTCATATTTAGAGCCGTGACTATAGGAGTTTTTACTGAAGGATTTAGAAATTCCAATTGGGGGCCTTCAGGGTTAAAAGTTATTTTGGCCCGGAGCTTGGTGAGCAGACCTCTGCCCATCAAGGGGGCAGGGCATTCTTGGATTACTAAAAAGAAGTGATGGATATTTTTTCCCCCTGGTCCATGGTCCTCTTAGTTGTCCAAGCTCGATATTTACTGTAATTAGCTCCTTGAATTAGAGACCTTTTATTTGAAAGAGAGCCCAATGGGGCCTTAAGGGCTGAGTATATTGCCCCTGTATCTACTTCATAGTTTACTGGGGTACCCTCTACTTCAAAAGTTACCCTGACCTCTGTGAGGAGATCTGAACCCCGACGTTCTTAGTCATCCCCCAGAGTCAGAATGGCTGGCTGGCATGGCTGTCTCTTTCTAGGGCCCTCTTTGACCCAGAGTCCATTTTCTTTACAGTAGGCACATGGATCTGAGGCCAGGGGTGGCCTGTAGTGTGGGCCCAGGTATTCCTTCCTGTCTCCATGTTTCTTATTTCTGGCCTATTTGTTTTTGAGACCAAGACCTTAGTCAATGCCTTATTCTGTCTTTTTCTTTTATCCTCCCTTTGCTCCCTACTCTTCCTCAGTTTCTACCTTATAGTATACCTTCTTGGCTTCTCAGACTAAATCTCTCAAAGTCATATCTTGTAATCCATCTAAGCATTGTAACTTTCTTTTAATATCCAGGGCAGCTTGCCCAATAAAGGCCATCATGCATATGCATTTTGATCCTCTGCCTGGGGATTGAAAGGAGTATATCTCCTATATGCCTCCATAATTCTCTCTAGACACATAGAGGGGGAATCATCAGGCCCTTGAATAATCTCTCTTACCTTGGCCAAATTTGTTGGTCACCTAGCGGCCACTAAAATACCCGCAATTAGAACCCGGTGATAAGTGGACAAATGCTCCCTACCTTCAAAGGTGTTGGGGGCCCAGTTTGGTTGGTTCAAGGGAAAGCCGTGTTGAATATTTTGGGAAGTTGTGTCGGTCACCCATCTGGTCCGAGAATATTTTTTTCTAGCTTCCAGGAGGATTCTCTTTTGTTCCTCTGTCATGAAGAGAGTCCCTAGGTGTTGTTGGCAGTCATCCCAATTAGGCTGGTGTGAAAACATCAATGACTCAACCACACCTGATAGCCGGGTGGGGTCCTCGGTAAAAGGGGGATTGTTATTTTTCCAGTTATATAGGTCTGAAGAGGAGAAAGGCCAATATTGATAGTCTTGCATTTTTCCCCCAAGGACGTCGACAGTCACTGGCCCGTAGGGATAGAGGGGGAGCATCACGGGAGTTCAAGCATTTTCAAATATTCACCGCCGGCGAGTTCCTTTAGCTGGACCAGTTTCCTCCAGCGGAGGAGGGGCTGTGTGTGCAGCGGGGGAGTTATCTGGCAGGCGCTGGGCTGGCTTAGCTTCCTCCAATGGTGGAGAGGCAGAGTCAGGAGCAGAGGAATCACTTAGAGGGTGTTGGGAGTTGGGGGATGTGGGCAGGAGATAAGGAGGGGGAGGAGAGTCCAGTAGAGTCAAATCTTTGACTCAGGGAGAACACAGGGTGGAGGAGGAGGAGGAGCAGAGGGTTTGAGAGATCATGGGGGAAGGAGTAGGAGCAGGGGCAGGGGCAAGGAAAGGCCTCACTCATGGAGGAGGAGATTTGCAGAGGTCCTTCCAAGTAAAGATATATGGCTGTTGATCTGGATGGCTATGTTTCCCTGGCTGAAAGACAATATCTCTTACTTTTTAAATTAGTGGGAAGTAGAAAGATCCTTCTAGGGGCCATCCGAATCTAAAGGTGGGCCATTCTGAGTCACAGAGAGTCTGCTAGGTCCAGGGTTTTACTGAAAAAGAAAGACTCTGAGCCCTTAAGTGTACTTTGGTCCAGTGATCAAGGGTCAGGGACAGAGGCATTGAAGTGCTCTGTCCCATAATGAAAGATACACAAACAGTAAAAGCAACGACACACAACACAGACAAGACAAGAAAATAAAGACACGCAATGGACGTCCAACACTGAGACCAGGACTGAGTAGCCGGCAAAACCCGATGGGCTGGCAATACCGAATCTGAAACTAAATATCACTGATTCGAAGAGACTATTGTTCCTCGATTCCAGAATCCTCAGCGGCGTCCCCCAGGTACGTGGCCTGTGGCTCTGTGACACGTCTGTCAGCCACCATCGGAGAGAGCTCACACTCTTCATTGACAGCCATTTTGCCAAGCCATAACCTGAAACCTGACACCAGAAAGAGGCACCTTACATACCCCAAGAGAAGCCTGTTGGGGTCTCTCGTCCGCCGCTGCCGGATCTCGGTGGAACATCCATATGTAAAGGTCGGGTGAGCGTCACGGGAAGAGACCACCAAGAGACTGTCTCATGCAAAAGCAAAGGGTTTATTGGGGGTCCAGCATGCTGGGGCTCAGAGCTCACTTGAATAGAGCAGAGAGCCCTGAGAACAGCTTAAGCAGAGCTTATATATTTTAATTGGAGAGGGCAGGGAGGGAAGTTTATTGATGGGTCCGGGTGAGTGAGATGTTTGCGTGCAAACGAGCGAGGGAGTACATTCTGCAGTTTGGCAGTTGGGGTCAGCACATTCGGGAAACAAGATTAGGAAACAGTTCTCAAGATTTCAACAGTGTTTTATTAAGCATACAGGATAACAGGGAGTGACAAGTACCTATTTTGTTAAACACTCACTACCGAATATACTTTACCAGATTTCCTAATGTCTCTATTGATATCTGATATATTTCCTACATATTTTCAACAGTTCATCATTGTGACTGACTCTTCACATGTGTGGACATTTACATTCACTCTATACAAAAAACCCTATAGCTAAATAACTTTTGGTCCAAATACTATACTCACTCTCCTTTCTAAACCTACCGACTATCTTTCTAATCCTACCGACTATCCCTTTTTAACTGAAAGTTCTTTTTGACAATCAATCATCCAAGGTACAAGGTCCTATGCAATTGTATATCGATTTATCTGAGACATCAGTGCAGAAAATAAAACAAAGCTAAGTATCACAATCAAGGGCCCAGTGCCCTTCTGGGCTTCAAACCTTACCTCGATTTCTGTTTTCATACTTATATTTTACCTGTATATTCTTGTAAATATTGCAGGTTCCCAATACCATTATACATCCAGCAGAATGATTCCTAATCCAAATCAAACCTGTTATTAACCGTAACCATACACTCTTCCCACAATCTAAATTTACAGAAGAGCAGAGACAGAGTTGGTCTTACAATACAGGAATGCAGGGGATGTTCTAACTGCCGAGAAACTCAAAGGTCCATGCAAAAATGATCCCTGAAGAAGTAGTGGCTAACTGGGTAACTATGAAGGAACTGAGAGAGCAAAAGTCATCTTCCATTGCAAACAACCTGGTCAGGATGAAGGGATGTGTCTGAATCAGCCACTCTCTTCTTAATGTAGAGAAGAAGGACCAAACCAGGCCTGTGTGGAGAGCTGTTTCCAGTTGCCTATGGTTGATATACCATTCTAACTTGTGAAAGTGTCACAGGAAGTAGGGGTAGCCTCCATTTCATGGTACCCTTGGAAGCAACTGTTAGGACAACATGGTTGCCAAGGCAGTGACCTCATTCAGTTCCTGATGGAAGTGACCTCACCTCACATCCTTGGTGATGAAAATCTCTGAACTTGGGATTCAGGAAGCCAGGCACCCAAATCCAGTCCCAGTCCCTGTCCCTGTGTTCTCACTTCTTTGGATTTACCAAGGACAGAGTCAGTCTTTCTTATTACCTACTGATGTGTGCATGGCCAAATGCCAGGAAAGCTCTGAAGAGTGGCCTTTCCTGAGAAAGCATGTATTGGCTCACTGTTGGCTCCTGACAACTTCATGGAGTTCACCAAGGAGACCAGATCTGAGAAAGGACAGGACATTTTGGGAACACATTGTATGGCCCACCAGTCAGAGGACACACCGGATAGTCAGAAACCTACTTGGGGAAAAGAGGTGCCTTTGTGGGTGTGGGTGTGTGTTTGTGGTTTTGTCTCATGTTCTGAGAATAGGTAGGAAAGGTGGTTTGTGTGGTTTGGAGTGAACTGTTTCTAATAAGTGATTTGACAAGGTGACTGTTTCTATTTCTGTGTATCCCAATGTGTCCGTGGTTGTAGACATTAGAAAAGAGAATGCATCAATGGATGTGTCCTGTCTAGTAGAAAGCATTCCAGCATTCATCCTGCCCAATTTATGAATGCAATGCAGCTTGCCTTATCAATGGGCAACACCTGCTATATTCCTAAGTTGCTGTTTTCTTCCTGAATACTGGCCACTCTCCAGAATAGGCTCATGGTTGTGTGTCCAAGATATGTACTACGTCCAAGCTCTGTGACATGGCCATGTACTGGATAGCTGAAGGAATGGCGAGCATCTCAGAAAACTCAGATATCAGTGTGACCAGTAAGTTTCAGTGGAGAAACCCTGCTTTGGTCCTTTTGCTTACCTTTTGTTCTCTTCCCATGTATGTCAGCAAAGTCTTTGCCTCAGACCACAGCTTTGTGAAGCCTGAAGAAAACATTTTTTAAATAGAAATTAATGGGCCTCACCTGTGGCTCTTTGCTTAATTGCATTGGAAAGGGATGTGTCTGAATCAGCCTCTTGGCGCTGTGTGAGCCTGTGGCTTAGATTCCCAGCACCTGATATATCTAAAGAAAGATCCCATGTGTGCATCCAAAACCAAAATGGGCAAAAGAGTAGTCATTGTGGATGAAGTCTTTCGCCTTCCTCTGTAAGGCTCCTGACCTCCATCAAGTGAGAATAGGGATACTTTGTTTCAAATTAGTTCTTCAAATCCCTGCAGAGGCTAGCCCATAGGTGCTTGGGTTTTCTCATGACTCCAATTCACATAAAAAACCTAAACCCCAGAGTCAGTAGTCCTCAATTTGGAGAAGCAGAGCAGTATTAACAGCAGGTCTTTTGTTCACTCCTGGATTACAAGAAGGATGTCCAGGGCACCCTGACTTTAGGCAAATGAGGGGCAAGGGAGCTTATTTTGGACACTGTCTTGGCCTGCGTCCTTCATGGAAAACTCCAGCCAGAGATAAAAATGAGTGTCTAGATGGAATAAGATGAGGATCATGTTAGAGTGTTTTGGTTTTAAATGTGGTCATTTGTGTGGGTGTTGGAAGAGATGTGTGGGTCAACATAGGCTTGAACTCTGGTGTGATTCCCCTTAGAGACTGAGTTCTGGAACTGACCTCAGAGAAGTACTGCCATGAATTTTGTTGCAATTTTAGGAGACCACGCATGAGAGTCGCCCTTGGAAACTGAGATATAGGCCCAGGATGGCTTTCCACAGAGCACTGGAAATCTCAGCCAGCATATCACATGATTTTATTCTGAAAGACTTGGCAGCCATAGTTTATAGTCAAAACACACATACACCTCACATTGTAGAACTCAATAGGCCTGGCTTCTTGTGACCTTTTGGCCACTCTTTGGGAAACCTTGCCTGTGAGAGTTCTTCAGATCTTTCATTGAAATGAGCTTACTCAGCATTTCATGTTTCCTGAATGAATTGAAACCCACAGTGCCTCCAACTTCAACCTTGAAAAGTGGATACATAAATATCATAAATTTTTTAAATTCCCATGACCAGTTGGCACTGGAGAAACTTTGGATGTCCTGTTGCTGATCATGAGCATACCAGACAGTGTCTTGATAGACTGGGTTTGGTGAAAATTATGTAGCACAGAGATGCCAGTAAGTTGGAGCCTGCTGAGTAGTGGCCCTAGAGTAGTGGTGTGCAGGTGTGTGATAAAACATCTGTGTTGTGGCTATGTGAATCTGCCATTGCCTACCAAATTGCTTGTGAGTGACATGGTGCAGGTAGCAGACGCTTGTATGAAAAGGCATCTTGTTATATGGAGAGGATTCAGGGCAATGTTCAGAATAAGTTTGCTATGGTCAAGGGGCAAACATTGTGCGATATAAGCCTGGTTAGTGCATTCTCCTGCAGACCCTGACCCACAACACATGACAGAACTCCCTCCAGCACTTTGTCCCAGTTCAACTCCTTTTATTTCATGGAGCAAATACCAAACTCCTAGTGCAACAACAAGAAACACCACGAAAAGTATAGGATGACCAAGAGGCTTCACAGTCCAAATGGGGAGACACTTAGGCCCCAGCTGCCACAGTTTACCAACGAAGAGAGAATTCAACACTGCTGCCTCATGTTCATTGGTAAATAAGAAACCATGTCCTCCAGGTCACGTAGATGCAGATCTAGCTTTGATGGTCTCACTACAAAGGAAACAAAAGCTCCTGAAAACAACGTATATTTCAAGTGCCCAACCTCAGAGGTATTTTCTGCAGAAGTCTTTAGGCCAGCAGAGCTCCATGTTTGTGGAGTGTTTACACTGTCCCTTACTTTTGGAAACTCATCTACCAACTCCAAGGTTTTGAACTCCTGAGCATATTCCATTCCAGATATGTATTCACAGATTTTCTATCTCTTCTCCTCTAATTGTGTCTTTCTTGGGATGAAGGTAATGTCAATGCATGGCTCTGAATGAGAGTGGGAAGATTTTTGTGTGGAACATATTTCCATAAACATTGGATACATTTTTTTTTTATTTTCCATTAGAAATACTGAATTCCTGATACTAACCCAAAACCTACTAGATTCTGACTACTAATCCTAATATGATGGAGAAAAATAAACCAAGCTGAATAGAAATACAAGCAGTTGAGAGGGGGCATGGTGTATAGTTGAACTTGCCTTTTGCATGATAAAGGGTAGGTGTTATAAATGTACTTAATTTTTAATTGAAATAGATCTCCATGTGTTTTTAAAGTTAACAAATATGTGAATTCCTGTCTCCCTTTCTCTGTAGCCTATTCAGCACATGTATTTTTATATGCACATATAGAATCCTACCTGGCATCACACGTATACTATTGTGAGATGGCTGACTTGGCAGATACAAATTGTGAGAAGAGAAAACTCCTCCTAAACGCTGTTGGAACTGAAAATTCAACCAATGTTTTAACTTCCTAGTAATACAGTATTATTCATATCCATGTTGAGTAAAATAAATATTTTTGCATCTGTGGACGATATATATTTCATGATGAATTTCGTTTGGCACATATATTGCTACTTTTCAATGCCTGTGTTTGCGTTTTGTATATATATATATATATATATATATATATATATATATATATATATATATTCTCCAGATTTCTCAAAATATTTTATATATGTGTCTTATATACACTCCCTAAATTCATTCATATTCATGTATGTGGATTTATAATCAACTTTTCACTAGATTATTCTCAGAAATATTCATCCACCTGAAATTTATATTATCTTCCTAGTACTGAAAACTAACTTCAGTGAATGGTGCATATAAATCCTAATAATGCTACAGTACCTGACCCAGATTAACATCAATGCAAGTAGATTCCTATGGGACATGATGTGTCTTTTGACGTTCATTTTTATTCAACACTGGTGAATTACTATTTCTTCAGGATTGCACATGAGAGGATATATATTTCATCCACAAGTTCACAAATTTATAGGCATTTGTTTCACTTTCAATCACTTCCTGATTCAGAACACATGTATTCCTTCATGATTCTTGACTGGTCTTTTCATGAGATTTTGTTTCAAACACCTTATTTTGATTTCCATAATCGGTATTGAAGCAAAACACACACACTCTTCATGATAAACCATAACTCAAATATTACCATTAGATGAATATCTGGTTGGAATGAATGTTTGTATATCAATATAAGATTTCCTGTTTATTTTCAGATATCAATTCAAACCGTTATTTAAAGTTGGAACCAGTTATATTATTTATTCACAGTATGTTCTATTCATGCATTATCTCTATATTCATATACACATGGTCCACCTATTTGTACTCCCACTAATTTATTCATCTTCAAAATATTGCTCCCAGAAGTGTTGGAAGAAATACTCATGTCACCTGATCTACATATATATTTTATCACAGTAATATTCTGGACAAAATGTGCAAAGGTCACACTTATGATTGTACCAAAGCCTAAATGGAAAGTGAATATGGATTGATAAAAACATCCATTTCCAGGTTGCCTAATGCTCTCAAATGTCAATGCTATTGGAGACTACATATTTGTTTCTTCCTAAGATTATATATTGAAACTCAACCCGGTTGAAAATGAATAATCCTATCACTCACTTTATACTTTGCCTGATTTCGTAATGTCGCTATTGATATCTGCTTTCCTATATATTTTTCCCAGGTCATAATTCGACTGACTCTTCACATGTGTTGACATTTACCTTCATTCTCTACCCGAAACCCTATTGCTAAAGAACTTTTGGTCCAAATCCTAAACTCACTCTTCTTCCTAATCCTACCGAATATCATCCTAATCCTGTAGACTATCGTTTTTGACTGGATGTTATCTTCTACATTCAATCAACCAAGGTACAAGGTCCTATGCCATTGTATATCGATTTATCTGAGACATCTATGAGGAACATAATTCAATGCTAAGTATCACAATCAATGGCCCAATGCCCTTCTGGGCTTCAAATCTTAAATAGATTTCTGTTTTCATACATATATTTCACCTCTATATTCTTATAAATATCGCAGGTTCCCAATACCATTATTCATCCAGCAGAATGATTCCTAACCCAAATCTATCATGTTATTAACTCTAACCCTACACTGTTCCCTCAATCTAACTTTACTGAAGCACAGGGACAGAGTTGGTCTTATAATACAGGAAAGTAGGGGATCTTCCACCTGCTGAGAACCTCAAAGATCCGTTCAGAAATTATATCTGGAGAAGATGTAGGCAGCTATGAAGGACCTGAAAGAGCAAAAGTCATCTTCAATAGCAAACAACCCTGTCAGGATCAAGGGTTGTGTCTGAATCAGCCTCTCTCTTCTTATTGTAGAGAAGATGGACCAAACCAGACATTTGTGGAGAGCTGTTCCTGGGTTCCTAATGTTGATATACCATTCTAACTTGAGAAAGTGTCACAGGAAGTAGAGGCACCCTCCATCTAATGATACCCTTTGAAGCAACTCTTAGGACAAAGTCATTGAAAAGGCAGTGACCTCATTCAGTTCCTGAAGGAAGTGACCTACCTCACTTCCTTGGTAATGGAACTCTCTGAACTTGGGATTTAGGAAGCCAGGCACACAAAGGCAGTCCCACTCCCAACCCAGTGGTCTCCCTTGTTTGGATTTACCAAGGACAGAATCTGTTTTTCTTATTACCTACTGATGTGAGGATGGCCAAATGCCAGGAAAGCTCTGAAGAGAGGCCATTCCTGAGAAAGTAGGTAGTGGCTCACCGCTGGCTCCTGACAACTTCACAGAGTTGGCCAAGGAGACCAGATCTGAGACAGGACAGGCCATGATGTGGGAACATAATATGGCCCACCAGTCAGAGGACAGTCCGGAAAGTCACAGACCTACTTGGGGGAAGGAGGTGCCTTTGTGGGTTTGGGTGTGTTTTTGTGGTTTTGTCTGATGTTCTGAGAATAGGTAGGAAAGGCGGTTTGTTTGGTTTGGAGTAAACTGTTTCTAGTAAGTCGTTTGACAAGGCGAGTGTTTCTAAGTCTGTGTTTCCCACTGTTTCCATTGTTTTAGACTTTAAAAAAGAGAATGCATCATTGGATGTGTCCTGTCTAGTAGAAAGCTTCCCATCATTCATCCTGCCTAATTTATGAATGGACTGTGGGTTGCCTTATTGAATGGTAACACCTGCTATCTTCCTAAGTTCCTGTTTTCTTCCTGAATTCTGGCCACTCTCCAGAATAGGCTTATGGTTTTGTGTCTATGATATGTACCACATCCAAGCTCTGTGACATGGCCATGTACTGCATAGCTGAAGGGAATGGCGAACATCTCACAAAACACAGATATCAGTGTGACAAGTAAAATCTCAGTGGAGAAACCCTGCTTTTGGCCTTTTTCTTACCTATTATTCTGTTGCCCAAATGTCAGGAATGTCTTGGCCTCAGGCCACCCATTTGTGATGCCTGAAGAAAACAATTTTCAAATGGAATTGAATGGCCATCACCTGTTGCTAATTGCTTAATTGCATTGGAAACAGATGTGTCTCAATCAGCCTCTGGCCCTGTTTGAGGATGTGGCTTAGATTCTCAGCACCTGATGGATCTAGAAAAGTTCCCATGTGTGCATCTAAAATTAAAATTGCCAAAAGAGCACTCATTTTGGATGAAGTCTCTCGCCTTCCTTTGTAAGGTTCCTGACTTCCATCAAGTGAGAATAGGGATCCTTTGGGTCAAATAAGATATTCAAAGCCATGCAGAGGTGCTTGAGTTTTATCATGACTCCAAATCACATTAAGAATATATACCCGACAGTCAGTAGGCCCCAAATTGTAGAAGCAGAGCAGTATTAATGGCAGGCCTATTTGATCACTCCTGGTTCACAGGAAGGGTGTCCAGGCCACCCTGACATTAGGCAAATGAGGGGCAAGGGAGCTTATTTTGGACACTGTCTTGAGCTGCACCACTCAAGGAAACCTCCAGCCAGAGGTGATGATGAGTGTATATATGCAAGAAGATGAGGGTCATGTGGGAGTGTTTTAGTTTTAATTGTGGTCATTTTTGTGGCAGTTGGAAGAGATGACTGGGTCCACCTGGGCTTAAACTCTGGTGTGATTCCCCTTAGAGAGTGCGTTCTGGAACTGACCTCAGAGAAGCATGGCCATGAATTGTGTTGGGATATTAGGAGGCCACACATGAGAGTCGCCCTTGAAATCTGAGATCTATGCCCAGGTTGGCTTTCCACAGAGCACTGGGAATATCTGCCAGCATATCACATGATTTTATTCTGAAAAACTTGGCAGAAATAGTTGAGAGTCTAAACACACATGGACCTCACATTGTAGACCTCAATGGGCCTGGCTTCATGTGACCTTTTGGCCACTCTTTGGGGAGACTTACCTGTGAGAGTTCTCCAGAGCGTTTATTGAAATGAGCCTCCTAATCATTTAATGGTTTCTGAATGAACTGAAGCCCACAATGACTCCAACTTCATACTTGAAAAATAGCTAGATAAATACCATGAAATGTTTGAAATTCTCATGACCAGGTAGCACTGGAGAAACTTTGGTTGTCCTGTTGCTGATCATGAGTATGCCAGACAGTGCCTTGATTGACTGGGTTTCATGAAAATGGTGTAGAAAAGAGATGCCAGTAAGTTGGAGCCTGAGTAGTGGGTCTAGAGCAATGGTGGGCAGGTGTGTGATAAAACGTCTGTGGTGGGCCCATGTGGATCTGCCATTGGCTTCCAAAAGGCATGTTACTGACATGGTGCAGTCAGCAGACCCTTATATGTAAAGGCATCTTGTTATATGGAGATGTTTCAGGGCAATGTTCAGAATCAGGTTGCTATGGTCAAGGGGGCAAGCTATGTGGAATAGAAGCCTGCTTTGTGCATTCTCCTGCAGACCCTGACCCACTACACGTGACAGAACTCCCTCCAGCACTGTATCCCAGTTGAACTCCTTTTATTTCATGAAGCAAATACAAAACTCCAGTGCAGCAGCAAAAAACACCATGAAAAGTGGTGGACGACCATATGGCTTCACAGTCCACACGGGGAGAAAATTAGCCCCCAGTGGCCACAGTTTACCTACAAAGAGAAAATTCAGCACTGCTGCCTCATGTTCATTGGAAAATAATAAACCATGTCGTCCAGGTCACGTAGATGCAGACCCAGCTTTGATGATGTAACTACAAAGGAAGCTAAAGATCCTGACAACTACATATATTTCAAGTGCTCAATCACAGAGGCAGTTTCTCAAGAAGTCTTTAGGCCAAAGAGCTCCATGTTTGTGGAGTATTTACCCTGTCCCTTACTTTTGGAAACTCCTCTACCTCTTCTAAAGTGTACTCCTGAGCATATTCCATTCCAGATATGTATTCACAGATTTTCTCACTCTTCTCCTCTAAGTGTGTCTTACTTGAGGCGAAGGTAATGTTCTCAAGGAGCGTGGAAAGGTTTTTTGTGTAGCACATATTTACATACACATTTGATTCATTTACCAATTTTCCATTCGAAATACTGAATCCCTGACACTAACCGATAGCCTACTAGACTCTGACTACTAATCCTAATATGATGGAGAAAAATAACCCAAACAGAATTAAATACAAGCAGTTCAGAGGAGGCATGGTGTATAGTTGGATTGCCTTTTGCATTATATAGGGTAGAAGTTATAAATCTAGTCAATTTTTTTGTTGAAATAGTTCTCCGTGTGTTTTTAAAGTTAACACATATATGAATTCCTGTCTCCCTTTCTTTGTAGCCTATTCAGCAAATGTATTTTTATATGCACATATAGAATCATACCTGGTACCACACTTACATTCATGTGAGGTGGCTTACTTGGCAGATACAAATTGTGAGAAGAGATCACTCCTCCTAAACGCTTTTGGAACTTTAAATTCAACCTATGGGTGAGCTTCCTAGTTGAACAACATTATACATAAATCCATATTCAGTAAAATGAATATTTTTGGATCAGTGGATGATATATATTTCATGGTGAATTTCGATTGGCATAATATTGCTGCTTTATAATGTCTCTGTGTGTGTTTGTATATATATATACAGTCTCCAGATTTTTCAAAATATGAAATATATGTGTCTTATTGTTCACTCCTAAAATTCATTATATTCCCCTATGTGGATTTATAATAAACTTTCACAAGATTATTCTCAGAAATATTCATCCACATGAACTGCATATTTGTTTCTTAGTACTGACAACTATCTTCAGAGACTGGTGCTTACAAATCCTAATATTTCTACAGTAACTTTCTCAGTTGAACATCAATGCAAGTAGATTCCAATGGGACGTGAAGTGTATTTTGGCATTCATTTTTATTCAACACTGGTGCATTATTATTTCTTCACTTTATGAACATCATAGGATATATATTTCATCCACAAGTTCGCAAATTTATAGGCATTTGTTTCACTTTCCATCACTTCCTGATTCAGAACAAATGTATTCCTCCATGTTTCTTGACTGGTTTTTTCATGAGACTTCTTTCTAAACACATTATTTTCGAATTCCATAATCACTTTTGAAGCAAAACTCACACACCCTTCATGATAAACCATAACCCTAACATTACATTAGAAGTATAAGTGGTTGGAATGAATGATTGTATATCATTATAAGATTTTTAAGATATTTTCAGATATCAATTCAATCCATTATTAAAAGTGGAACTAGTTATATTATTTATTCACAGAATTGACTATTCATGCATTATCTCAATATATATATACAGAGGGTACACCTCTTTGTACCACCAATAATAATTTATACATCTTCAAAATATTGCTCTCAGAAATGCTGGAAGATATACTTATATCACCTGATCTACATATACATTTTATTACAGTAATATTCTGGACACAAAATGCAAACTACACACTTTTGATTGTACAAAACCCTAAATGGAAAGTGAACATGGTTTAATAAAAACATCCATGTCCAGGTTGTCTAATGCTCTCAAATTTCAATCCTATTTGTGACCACATATTTGTTTCTTTTTAAGATTATATATTCAAACTCAACCCTGTTGAAAATGTCTAATCCTATCACTCACTTTATACTTTGCCTGATTTCGTAAGGTCTCTATTGATATCTGCTTTCCTACATATTTTTCCCAGTTCATCATTGTGACAGACTCTTCACATGTGCTGATACTTACATTCAATCTCTTAGCGAAATCCTATGACTAAAGAACTTTTGTTCCAAATTCTATACTCATTCTTCTTCCTAAACCTACTGACACTCTTCCTAATCCTACTGACTATCCCTTTTTTACTGGATGTTCTCTTCTACATTCAATCATCCAAGGTACAATGTCCTATGTCATTGTATATCGATTTATCTGAGATATCTGTACAGAACGTAAATCAAAGCTAAGTATCCCAATCAAGGGCCGAATGCCCTTCTGGGCTTCAAATATTACCTAGATTTCTGTTTTCATACATATATTTCCCTTCTATATTCTTATAAATATCACAAGTTCCCATATCATTATTCATCCCACAGATTGTTTCTTAACCAAAATCAAACCTCTTATTTACCCTAACCATAAACTGTTTCCTTAATCTAACTTTACAGAGGAGCAGGCACAGAGTTGGTATTACAATACAGGAATGTGGGGGATCTATCACCTGCTGAGAACCACAAATGTCCATGCAGATATGATCCTTGGAAAAGATGTAGGCCGCTATGAAGGACCTGAGAGAGCAAAAGTCAACTTCCATGGTAAACAACCTGGTCAGGAAGAAGGGATGCGTCTGAATCAGCCTCTCTCTTCTTAATGTAGAGAAGATGGACAAAACCAGGCCTGTGTGGAGAGCTGTTCCCGGGTGCTTATGGTTGATATACCATTCTAACTTGTGAAAGTGTCACAGGTAGTAGGGGGAGCCTCCAGTTCATGGGACCCTTGGAAGCAACAGTTAGAACCAAGTTGTTGCCAAGGCAGTGACCTCATTCAGTTCCTGAAGGAAGTGTCCTACCTCATTTCCTTGGTGATGGAACTCTCTGAACTTTGAATCCAAGAAACCAGGCACCCAGAGCCAGACGCAGTCCCAGTCCAAGTGGGCTCACTTGTTTGGATTTACCACAGACAGAGTCAGTCTTTCTTGGTACCTACTGATGTCAGGATGACTACATGCCAGGAGAGCTCTCAAGAGGGGCCTTTCTTGAGAAATCAGGTAGTGTCTCACTGCTGGCTCATGACAACTTCATCAAATTGTCTAAGGAGACCAGATCTGAGACACGACAGGCAATTTTGTGGGAACATAGTATGGCCCACCAGTCAGAGACCTCTCCGGATAGTTACAGTTCTACTTGGGGTAAGGAGGTGCCTTTGTGGGTGTGGGTGTGAGTTTGAGGTTTTGCCTCATGTTCTGAGAATAGGTAGGTAAGGCAGTTTGTTTGGTTTGGAGTGGACAGTGTCTAGTAAGTCGTTTGACAAGACGAGTGTTTCTATGTCTGTGTATCTCACTGTGTCCGTGGTTGTAGACATTAGAAAA
This sequence comes from Callospermophilus lateralis, assembly GCF_048772815.1. Taxonomy (NCBI): domain Eukaryota; kingdom Metazoa; phylum Chordata; class Mammalia; order Rodentia; family Sciuridae; genus Callospermophilus; species Callospermophilus lateralis. Next base: position 293,495 of record NW_027512754.1, on the reverse strand, counting down.
GAGAATGCATCAATGGATGTCTCCTGTCTAGTAGAAAGCTTCCCAGCATTCATCATGCCCAGTTGATAATGGACTGTGGCTTGCCTTATGGTTGGGCCAAACCTGCTATCTTCTTAAGTTCCTGTTTTCTTCATGAATTCTGGCCACTCTCCAGAATAGGCTCATGGTTTTGTGTCCAAGATATGTACCACCTTCAAGCTCTGTGACATGGCCATGTACTGGATAGCTGAATTTAATTGGGAGTATCTCAGAAAACTCAGATATCAGTGTGACCAGTAAAGTCTCAATTGAGAAACCCAGCTTTGGGCCTGCTGTTGTCCTGAAAGTCAGGTAGGTCTTTGCCTCAGGCCAAACTTTGTGAAGCCTGAAGAAAACAGTTTTCAAATGGAAATGAATGGGCATCACCTGTGGCTCTTTGCTTAATTGCTTTGGTAAGGGATGGGTCAGCCTCTTGGCCCTGTGTGAGGCTTTGGCTTATATTCCCACCACCTGATTGATCTAAAGAAAGATCCCATGTGTGCATCCTAAACCATAATGGCCAAAAGAGCAGTTATTGTTGATGAAGTCTCTCACCTTCCTCTGTAAGGTTCTTGACTTCTATCAAGTGAGAATAGGGATCCTTTGCATCAAATGAGTTCTTCTAATCCCTGCAGAGCCTGGCCCATAGGTGCTTGGATATTGTCATGATGCCAATTCACATAAAGACTCTAAACCCCAGAGTCAGAAGGCCTCAAATTGGAGAAGTGGAGCAGTATTAAATGCAGGCCTATTTGATCCATCCTGGTTCACAGGAAGAGTGTCCAGGCCACCCTGACTTTAGGCCAATGAGGGGCAAGGGAGGTTATTTTGCACACTGTCTTGGGCTGGGCCCCTCATGGACACCTCCAGCCAGAGGTAATGATGAGTGTGTATATGGAAGAAGATGAGTGACATGTGGGAGTGTTTTGGATTTAATTGTGTTCATTTGGGTGGTGGTTGGAAGAGATGACTGGGTCCACCTGGGCTTGAACTCTGGTGTGATTCCCCTTTGAAACTGATTTCTGATTCTGATCTCAGAGAAGTATTGCCATGAATTTTGTTAGGATTTTAGGAGGCCATGCCTGAGAGTCGCCCTTGGAAACTGAGAGCTAGCCCCAGGGTGGCTTTCCCCAGAGTGCTGGGAATCCAGCCAGGATATCACATGATTTTATTCTGAAAGACTTGGCAGCCATAGTTGACAGTCAAAACACACATGGACCTCATACTGTATACCCCAATGGGCCTGGCTTCATGTGACCTGTTGACCACTCAAGACATTCCATATGCTGCAGATATAACCTCTTCTAACCTTGAGTTGAGCTGCATTGCTTGTGGTCCTGTCTTTCCTTGTCTTTTCATACTGTTCGCATTTCTTTCTGCTTGTTGAAACTGTTGTATTATTGAAAATTCCCCCATATATTTATATTGCTCTTGTATCCTTGCAAAGTCTCCCTTGCAGGTGCAGTTGAGGGTCTGCCCCTCCTACAATAGGGGCAATGTGCCTACCAACCCGGCAGGCCACTGGGCTTGTTCTGAAGGTCAGTAGCAGGTCCGCCGACCTTACAGGTTTGGGCGGTGGCTCTGCCACTCTGCGGGTGCTGGGCCTGTTCTATGAGTGGGTCAGAGGTCCATCTGCCTTGGAGGCATGGGCGGTGGCTCTGCCCCTCACCCTCTCAATGTGTTTTTAAAGTTAACAAATATGTGAATTCCTGTCTCCATTTCTCTGTAGCCTATTCAGAACATGTATTTTTATATGCACATATAGAATCCTACATGGTATCACACGTACATTCTTGTGAGTTTGGCTGAATTGGCAGATAAAAATTGTGAGAAGAGATCCCTCCTCCTAAACGATTTTGGAACTGAAAAGTCAACATATGGGTTACCTTCCTAGTTGCAAAACATTATACATAAATCCATGTTCAGTAAAATGAATATTTTTGGATCTGTGGATAATATATATTTCATAGTGAATTTCAATTGGGATATATATTGCTACTTTTTAATGTCTGTGTGTGTTTTGTGTGTGTGTGTGTATATATATATATATATATATATATATATATATATATACTCTACAGATTATTCAAAATATGAAATATATTTGTCTTATTATACACTCGTTAAATTCATTCATGTTCATGTATGTGGATTAATAATCAACTTTTCACAAGATTATTCTCAGAAAGATTCATCCACCTAAAATACATATTTGTTTTCTAGTACTGAAAATTAACTTCAGTGAATGGTGCATAGAAATCCTAATAATTCTACAGTAACTGACCCAGTTTAGCTTCAATGCAAGTAGATTTCTATTGGACATGATGTGTATTCTGACGTTTATTTTTATTCAACACTGGTACATTACTATTTTATTCAGTTTTTGCACATCATAGGATATATATTTCATCCACAAGTTCACAAATTTATAGGAATTTGTTTCATTTTCAATCAATTCCTGCTTCAAAATACATGTAGACCTCCAGGTTTCGTGACTGGGCTTTTAATGAGATTTCTTTCCAAACACATTATTTTCGATTTACATAATCACTTTTGAAGCAAAACTCACACACTCTTCATGAAAACTCATTACCCTAATATTACCATTAGAAGTATAACTGGATAGAATGAATTATTGTATATCAATATAAGATTTCCTGTATATTTTCAGATATCAATTCAGTCCATTATTGAAAGTTGAAACCAGTTATATTATATATTCACATTATGATCTATTCATTCATTATCTCTATATTCATAGACACCGTGTACACATAATTGTACCAAAGTCTAAATGGAAAGTGAGCATGTATTTCTAAAAACATCCATGTCCAGGTTGACTAATGCTCTCAAATGTCAATCCTATTGGTGACTAAATATTTGTTTCTCCTGAAGATTAAATATTCAACCTCAACCCTGTTGAAAATATCTAATCCTATCACTCACTTTATACTTTGCCTGATTTCCTAATGTCTCTATTGATATCTGCTTTCCTACATATTTTCCCCAGTTCATCACTGTGACTGACTCTTCACATGTGCTGACATTTACATTCATTCTCTACCTGAAACCCTATTGCTAAAGAAATTTTAGTCCAAATCCTATACTCACTCTTGATTCTAAACCTAATGACTATCTTCCTAATCCTACCTACTATCCCTTTTTGAATGGATGTTCTCTTCAACATTCAATCATTCAAGGTACATGGTCCTATGCCATTGTATACCAATTGATCTGAAACAACTGTGCAGGACTTAATTCAAAGCTAAGTATTTAAATCAAGGGCCCAATGCCCTTCTGGGATTCAAATCTGACCTAGACTTCTGTTTTCATATTTATATTTCGACTACATACTCTTATAAATATACCAGGTTCCAAATACCATTATTCATCCCACAGAATGATTCCTAACACAAATGGAACATGTTATTAACCCTAACAATACACTGTTCACTCAATCTAATTTTACAGATGAGCAGGGACAGAGTTTATCTTACAATACAGCAATGTAGGGTATCTACCACCTGCTGAAAATCTCAAATGTCCAAGCAGAAATGATCCCTGGAGAAGACGTAGGCAGCTATGAAGGACCTGAGAGAGCAAAAGTTATCTTCCATGGCAAACAAAGATGTCAGGATGAAAGGATGTGTCTGAATCAGCCTCTCTCTTCTTAATGTAGAGAGGATGGTCAAAACCAGGCCTGTGTGGAGAGCTGTTCCCAGGAGCCTATGTTTGATATACCATTCTAACTTGTGAAAGTGTCAGAGAAAGTAGGGGCAGCCTCCATCTCATGGGACCCTTGGAAGCAACTGTTAAGACAAAGTGGTTGTCAAGGCAGTGACCTCATTCAGTTCCATAAAGAAGTGACCTACCCCACTTCTTTGGTGAGGAAACTCTCTGAACTTGGAATCCAGGAAACCAGGCACCCAGAGCCATTCCAAGTCCCAGTCCCAGTGGGCTCACTTGTTTTGATTTACCAAGGACAGAGTCAATCTTTCTTGGTACCTACAGATGTGAGGAAGTCCAAATGCCAAGAGAGCTATGAAGAGGGGACCTATCCTGAGAAAGCAGGAAGTGGTTCACTACTGGATCCTCACAACTTCACAGAGATGGCCAAGGAGACCAGATCTGAGACGGGACAGGCCATTTCATTGAAACATAGAATGGCCCACCAGTCAGAAGACACTCTGGATCGTCAGAGACCTATTTGGGGAAGGAGGTGCCTTTATGTGTGTGGGTGTGGGTTTGTGGTTTTATCTCATGTTTTGAGAATAGGTAGGAAAGGCGGTTTGTTTGGTTTGGAGTGGACTGTTTCTAGAAAGTCATTTGACAAGGCGAGTGTTTCTATGTAAATGTATCCAACACTGTCCGTGGTTGTAGACATGTGAAAGAGAATGCAACAATGGATATGTCCTATCTAGTAGAAAGCTTCCCAGCATTCATCCTACCCAATTTGTGAATGGATTGCAGCTTGCCCTATAGATGAGCAACCCCTACTATCTTCCTAAGTTTTGGTTTTCTTCCCGCATTCTGGCCACTATTCAGAATAGGCTTATGGTTTTGTGTCCAATATATGTACCACCTGCAAGCTCTTTGACATGGCCATGTAATGGATAGCAGAATGGAATGGCGAGCATCACAGAAAACGCAGATATCAGTGTGACCAGGAAAGTCTCAGTGGAGAAACCCTACTTTGGACCTTTTGCTTACCTATTGTTCTATTGCCCTGAATCTTAGGAAGGTCTTTGCCTCAGGCCACCCCTTTGTGAAACCTGAAGAAAACCATTTTCAATTGGAAATGAATGGGCATCACCTGTGGTTCTTTGCTTAATTGCTTTGGAAAGGGATGTGTCTGAATAAGCCTCTTGACCCTCTGTCAGGCTATGGCTTAGATTCTCAGCACCTGATGGATCTAAAGAAAGTTCCCACGTGTTTATCTAAAACCAAAATGGTAAAAATATCGGTCATTGTGGATGAAGTCTCTTGCTTTCCTCTGTTAGGTTCCTGACCTCCATCAAGTGAGAATAGGGATCCTATGGGTCAAATGTGTTATTCAAAGCCCTGCAGAGCTGCTGGGGTTTTCTCATGACTCCAATTCACATAAAGAATCTAAACCCCACAGTCAGAAGGCCTCAAATTTGAGAAGCAGATCAGTATTAAGGGCAGGCCTATTTGACCACTCCTGGTTCACAGGAAGTATGTCCAGGCCACCCTGAAGTTTGGCAAATGAGGTGCATGGGAGCTCATTTTGGACACTGTCTTGGGCTGTGCCCCTCATGGAATACTCCAGCCAAAGGTTATGATGAATGTCTATATGGAAGAAGTTCAGTGCCATGTGGGAGTGTTTTGGTTTTAATTGTGGTCATTTGTGTGGTGGTTGGAAAAGATGACTTGTTCCAACTGGGCTTGGACTCTGGTGTGATTCCCCATAAGTCTGAGTTCTGAAACTGACTTCAGAGTAGTATTTCCATGAATTGTGTTGGGATTTTAGGAGGCCACACATGAGAGTCACCCTTGTAAACTGAGTTCTAGGCCCATGATGGTTTTCAAAATCACACTTGGAATCTCATCCAGGATATCATATGATTTTATTCCTAAATAGTTGGCAGCCATAGTTAAGAGAGAAAACACACATGGATCTCACATTGTAGACCTCAATGGGCCTGGCTTCATGTGACCTTTTGGCCCCTATTTGGGAATCCTTGCCTGTGAGAGTTCTCCAGAGCTTTCTTTCAAATGAGCTTTCTCAAAATTTTATGGTTCCTGGATGAATGGGAAACCCACAGTGGCTCCAACTTCATCCTTGAAAATGGCTAGATAAATATCATGAAATTTTGGACATTCCCACGACCAGGGGGCACTAGAAAACATTTCGATGTTCTATTGCTGATCATGAGTGTACCAGACAGTGCCTTGATTGACTGGGTTTCAAGAAAATGGTGTAGAACAGAGATGCCAGTAAGTTGGAGCCTTCTGAGTAGTGGGCCAAGAGCAGTGGTGTGCGGGTGTGTGATAATACATCTGTGTTGTGGCCATCTGGATCTGCCATTGGCTTTCAAATGGCTTGTGACTGACATGGTGCAGCCAGCAGACCTTTATATGAAAAGGCATCTTGTTATATGGAGACAATTCTGGGCAATGTTGAGAATCAGGTTGCTGTGGACAAGGGGGCAAGCTATGTGGGATAGAAGCCTGACTGGTGCATTCTCCTGTAGACACTGATCCACCAAACGTAACAGAATTCCCTCCAACACAGGGACGATTTCAACTCCTTCTATTTCATGAAACAAATACCAAACTCCCAGTGTATCAGCAAGAAAGACCATGAAAAGTGGAGGATGACCAAAGGGCTTCACAGTCCACACGGGGAGACATTTAGCCCCAATGGCCTTAGTTTACCTACAAAAAGAGAATTAATCTCTGCTGTGCCATGTTCATTGGAAAATAAGAAAACATGTCCTCCAGGTCACATAGATGTAGATCCAGCTTTGATGGTCTCACTACAAAGGAAACTAAAGCTCCTGACAACAACATATATTTCAAGTGCCCAACCTCAAAGGCAGTTACTCAAGAAGTCTTTAGGCCAGCAGAACTCCATGTTTGTGGAAGGTTTACCCTGTCCCTTACTTTTGGAAACTCCTCTACCACCCCCAAGGTTTTGAACTCCTGAGCATTTTCCATTCCAGATATGTATTCACAGATTTTCTAATTCTTCTCCTCTAATTATGTCTTTCTTTGGGACAAGGTAATGTGAAGGCATTGTTCTGGATGAGAGTGGGAAGTTTTTTGTGTAGCACATATATGCATACACATTGAATTCATTTTCCTATTTTCTATTCGTCATACTGAATCCCTGACACTAAACCATACCCTACTAGACTCTGACTACTAATCCTAATATGATGGAGAAAAATAACCCAAACAGAATAGAAATACATGCAGTTCAGAGCAGGCATGGTGTATAGTTGGACTTGCCTTTTGCGTGATGAAGGCTTGGTGTTATAAATCTAGTCAATTTTTTATTGAAATAGTTCTCTATGTGTTTTTAAATTTAACAAATATGTGAATTCCTGTCTTCCTTTCTCTGTAGCCTATTCAGCACATGTATTTTTATATGCACATATAGAATCCTTCCTGGTATCACACGTACATATTTGTGAGTTGGCTGACTTGGCAGATGCAAACTGTTAGACGAGATCACTCCTCCTAAATGCTGTTCGAACTGAAAATTCAAACTATGGGTGAGCTTCCTATTTGAACAACATAAATCCATGTTCAGTAAAATGAATATTTTTGCATCTGTGGATGATATATATTTCATGGTGAATTTCGATTGGCATACATAATGCTACTTTTTAATGTCTCTGTGTGTGTGTATTTATATATATATATATATATATATATATATATATATATATATATGTATTCACTCTGCAGATTTTTCGAAATATGAAGTATATGTGTCTTATTCTACACTCCCTAAATTCATTCATATTCACGTATGTGGATTTATAATCATCTTTTCACAAGATTATTCTCAGAAATATTCATCCACCTGAAATACACATTTGTTTTTTCCTAGTACTGACAACTAACTTCAGGGGATCATATGATGGCCCCAATGGGAGTTCATCATCCCCGTGTACCACATCACTGTGTGGAGAATGACGAGTTAGAAAGGCTAAAAGCTATCTTGTTAGGAATTTTCAGCAAAATTGAGGTGCTCCAAAACCTAGAGGAAGGATTTCCATCACTGGCCAATCAGTTACGGGCGCTCAAACTTGAGTGATTTGTCCACAGGGAGGGTCACGCTGCTTATTCAGCAAATCACCCTGCGGCTAGAATCTGCTGTGTGCACCGGGAAACGACCAGATAGCAACGCAAAGATACAGCACTGAAAATTCTGTGCGCTCTTGCCAGCTGTGCAATCACTGTGGTCAGTGATGAATTCTGGGTTTGAGACGGGGGAAGAAAGCAGTCCAATTCGGTTATCCACACCGGTCATACCACAGAGGAAGCCAGCGGCCACCATCTTGGAGAGCTGACATCACCATTGCTGTTTTCGACTGATCGCATCTCATTCAGCTATGGAACAGGTAATTTCAGGCTGCCATTCACCTGCATCTCGCAGACAAATTACTCAGGCTCAGTGCTAAAGAACCCACAGAAATTTCTTCTTAGAGCCTGCTCCTATCAAAACATACACCGAGCACGGAGCGGCCAAATTCCGGCTCCTGGAACTGCTCTGGCCCAGGGCTAAAGAACCCGCAGAAACTGCTTCTCGGTCCGGGTCCTGCTGAATACTGTGGAGGTAAATACCAACCGATCCTTCATAGGCAGTGGCAACAGGATTGAGATGGGGCTTGTGAGGGCCAGTCAGGACTCACCCATTGCTTTGGTCACCCGGCAAATGGAACTAAATGCTGCCGTTCGCATGGGATACCAACATGGCAGAGATCTGATGTCATCACAAAGCTGTGGAGGAGATAACTTCATCAATACCAGTGACGACAGAAACAGTTGGTCTGTTGGTAAAGAAAATGACTCACAAACACCCAAGTCTCTCTCACTTTGTCATCAAGCCAGAGGGGCAGAGCAGAGCTGCCGCCTGCGCCTGGAAGAGGCCCAGCGACCCACCAGCGTGGTAGTCACGTCACCACAATTCTCGTAGGGGCAGAGCATTGCCGCTGCCTGTGCCCGGAACAGGCCCAGTGACCCGCAGGCGTGGTTGTCACATCACCCCAATTGGAGTAGGGGCAGAGCAGAGCCACAGCCCGAGCCCACGAAGTAGTCAGACCTGCAACAGACCTGCGGAACAGGCCCAGCAGCCTGCCGGCATGGTAGACACATCACCCCAATTGGAGTAGGGGCAGAGCAGAGCCGCTGCCCGTGCCCGCAAGGTAGGAAGACCTGCGACTGACTGGCAGAACAGGCCAGGCGGCCTGCCGGCATGGTAGACACGTCACCCCAATTGGAGTAGTGGCAGAGCAGAGTCGTCGCCCACGCCCGGAACAGTCCCAGCGACCCGCTGGCGTGGTAGACACGTCACCCCAATTAAAGTAAGGGCAGAGCAGAGAGGCCGAACGTGCCTGCAAGGTAGCCAGACCTGCGACCGACCGGCAGAACAAGCCCAGGGTTCCAACTACAAATCATAATATGATGGAGAAAAATAAACCAAACAAAATGGAAATACAAGCAGTTCAGAGGAGGCATGTTGTATAGTTGGAGTTGCCTTTTTCATGATATAGCGTAGGAGTTAAAAATCTACTCAAGTATTTCTTGAAATAGATTTCCATGTGTTTTTAAACTTAACAAATATGTGAATACCTGTCTCCCTTTCTCTGTAGCCTATTCAGCACATGTATTTTAATATGAACATATAGAATCCTACCTGGTGCCACACGTACATTCTGGTGAGGTGGCTGACTTGGCAGATACAAATTGTGATAAGAGACCACTCCTACAAAACGCTGTTGGAATTGAATATTCAACCTATGGGTTAGCTTCCTAGTTGAACAACATTATACGTAAATCCATTTTCACAAAAATGAATACTTTTGGATCTGTGGATTATATATATTTCATGATGAATTTCGATTGGTGTATATATTGCTACCTTTTAATGTCTCTCTGTGTGTGTGTGTGTGTGTGTGTGTATAAATATACACTCTACAGATTTTTCAAAATATGAAATATATGTGTCTTACTATACAATCCATAAATTCATTCATATTCATGTATATGGATTTATAATCAACTTTCACATGGTTATTCTCAGAAATATTCATCCACCTGAAGTACATATTTGTTTCTTAGTACTGAAAACTAACTTCAGTGAATGGTGCATACAAATCCTAATATTTCTATCATAACTGACCCAGTTTAACATCAATGCAAGTAGATTCCTATGGGACATGATGTGTATTTTGATGTTCATTTTTATTCAACACGGGTACATTACTATTTCTGCAGTTTATGCACATCATAGGATGTATATTTTATTCACAATGTAGCAAATTTATAGGCATTTGTTTCACTTTCAATCACGTCCTGCTTTAGAACCCATGAATTCCTCCATGTTTCTTGCCTGGTATTTTCATAAGAACTCTTTCCATACATATTATTTTCAAATTCCATAATCACTTTTGAAGCAAAACTCACACATCATTCATGATAAGCAATAATCCTAATATAACCAATAGATGTATAACTGATTACAATGAATGATTGTATATCAATATAAGATTCCTTATATATTTTCAGATATCAATTCCATCTATTATTTAAAGGGGAACCAGTTATATTATTTATTCACACAATGGTGTATTCATACATTATCTCTATATTCATAGACACAGGGTACACCTCTTTGTACCCCCAATACTAATTTATACGTCTTCAAAATACTGCTCTCAGAAATGGTGGAAGAAATACTCATGTCATTTGATCTACATATACATTTTGTCACAGTAATATTCAGGACACAAAATGCAAAGGTCACTCTTCTGATTGTACCAAAGCCTAAACGGAAATGAGCATGCATTACTAAAAACATCCATGTCCAGGTTGCCTAATGCTCTCAAATGTCAATCCTATTAGTGACTACATATTTGTTTCTTCCTAAGATTATATATTCAACCTCAACCCTGTTGAAAATGTCTAATCCTATCACTCAATTTATACTTTGCCTGATTTCCTAATGTCTCTACTGATATCTGCTTTCCTACATATTTACCCCAGTTCAATATTGTGACTGACTCTTCACATGTGCTGACATTTACATTCACTCTAGCCGAAACCCTATTGCTAAAGAACTTTTCCTACAAATCCTATACTCACTCTTCTTTCTGAAGCTACCATCTTTCTTCAAAATCCTACCGACTGTCCTACTTTGAATGGATGTTCTCTTCGACATTCATCTTTCAGAATGATTCCTAACCAAAATCGAACATGTTATTAATCCTAACCATACACTGTTCCCTCAATCTAACTTTACATAAGAACAGGGACAGAGTGTTCTTAAAATACAGGAATGTAGGGTATCTTCCACCTGTTGAGAACCTCAAAGGTCCATGCAGAAATGATCCCTGGAGAAGATGTAGGCATCTATGAATGACCTGAGAGAGCAAAAGTCTTCTTCCATTGCAAACAACCTGATCAGGATGAAGGGTTGTGTCTGAATCAGCCTCTCTCTTCTTAATGTAGAGAAGATGGACCAAAGGAGGCCTGTGTGGAGAGCTGTTCCAGGGTGCCAATGGTTGATATACCATTCTAACTTGTGAAACTGTCCCAGGTAGTAGGGGCAGCCTCCATCTCATGGGACTCTTGGAAGCAGCTGTTAGGACAAAGTGGTTGCCCCGGCAGTGACCTCATTCACTTACTGAAGGAAGACACCTCACCTCTCTTCCTTGGTGATGGAACTCTCTGAAATTGGGATCCCGGAAGCCAGGCCCCCAGAGCCAGTCCCAGTACCAGTCCCTGTAGGCTCACTTGTTTGGATTTACCAAGGACAGAGTCAGTCTTTTTTGGTGCCTACTGATGTGAGGTTGGCCTAATGCTAGGAGAGCTCTGAAGACAGGCCTTTCCTGAGAAAAAGTCAGTTGCTCACTGCAGTCTCCTGACAAATTCACAGAGTTGGCCAAGGAGACCAGATCTGAGACAGGACAGGCTACTACGAGGGAACATAGTATGGCCCACCAGTCAGAGCACACTCCAAATAGTCACAGACCTACTTGGGGGAAGGAGGTGCCTTTGTGGGTGTGGGTGTGGGTTTGTGGTTTTGTCTCATGTTCTGAGTATTTGTAAGAAAGGCAGTTTGTTTGGTTTGGAGTGAACAGTTTCTTGTACGTCATTTCACAAGGCAAGTGTTTCTATGTCTGTGTATCCCACTGTGTCCGTGGTTCTAGACATTGGAAAAGAGAATGCATCAATAGATGTGTCCTGTCTAGTACAAAGCTTCCCAGCATTCAACCTGCCCAATTTATGAATGGACATACGCTTAACTTATGGATGGGCAACACCTCTTATTCCAAGGTTCCTGTTTTCTTCCTGAATTCTGGCCACTCACCAGAATAAGTTCATGGTTTTGTGTCCAAGGTATGTACCACCTCCAACCTCTGTGAAATGGCCTTTTACTGGATAGCTGAAGGAAATGGCGAGCATCTCAGAAAACTCAGATATCAGTGTGACCAGGAAAGTCTCAGTGGAGAAACCCTTTTTTTGGCTATTTGCTTACCTATGGTTCTGTTGCCCTGAATGTCAGGAAGGTATTTACCTCAGGCGACACCTTAGTGAAGCCTGAAGAAAACAGTTTTCAAATTGAAATGAATGGGCATCACCTGTGGCTCTTTGGTTAATTGCTTGGGAAAGGAATATGTCTTAATAAGTCTCTTAGCCATGTGAGTGGCTGCAGCTTAGATTCTCAGCATCTGATGGATCTAAAGAAAGATGCCATGTGTGCATCCAAAAAAAAAATGGCCAAAAGAGCAGTCATTGTGGATGAAGTCTCTCACCTTCCTCTGTAAGGTTCCTGACTTCCATCAAGTGAGAATAGGGATACTTTGTGTCAAATTAGTTCTTAAAAGCCCTGCAGAGGCTAGCTAATAGGTGCTTGGGGTTTCTCATGACTCCAATTCACATAAAGAATCTATACCTGACTGTCATAGGCCTCAAATTGGAGAAGCAGAGCAGTATTAACGGTATGTCTATTTGATCACTCCTGGTTCACAGAAAGGGTGTGCAGGCCACCCTGACTTTAGGCAAATGAGGGGCAAGGGAGCTTATTTGGACGCTCTCTTGGGCTGCGCCCCTCATTGAAACCTCCATCCAGAAGTTATGATGAGTGTCTTTATGGAAGAAGTTGAAGACCATGTGGGAGTGTTTTGGTTTTAATTGTGGTCATTTGTTTGGCGGTTGGAAGAAATGACTGTGTCCACCTGGGCTTGAACTCTGGTGTGATTCCTCTTAGAGACTGATTTCTGGAAGTGACCTCAGAGAAGTATTGCCATGAATTGTGTTGGAATTTTAGGAGGCCACACAAGAGACTCCCCCTTGGAAACTGAGATCTAAGCACTGGTTGGTTTTCTAGAGAGCACTGGGAATCTCAGCCAGGATATCACATGATTTTATTCTGAAAGACTTGGCAGCCATAGTTGAGAGTCAAAACACACATGGACCTCACATTGTAGATCTCAATGGGCCTTGCTTCATGGGACCTTTTGGCCATTTTTTTGGATGCCTTGCCAGTGAGAGTTCTCCAGAGATTTCATTGAAATGAACTTCCTCACCATTTAATGGTTCCTGAAAGAATTGAAACCCACAGTGCCTCCAACTTCATCGTTGAAAAATGACTAGATAAATACCATGAAATTTTTTTAATTCCCATGACCATGTGGCATGGGAGAAACTTTTGATGTCCTGTTGCTGATCAAAAGTGTACCAGACAGTGCCTTGATTGACTGGGTTTCATAAAAATGGTGTATAACAGAGATGCTAGTTAGTTGGAGCCTGCTGAGTAGTGGGGCCAGAGCTGTGGTGTGCAGGTGTGTGATGAAACATGTGTGGTGGGGCCATGTAAATCTGCCATTTGCTTCCAAATGGCTTGTGAATGACATGGTGCAGCCAGCAGACCCTTGCATGTAAAGGCATCTTGTTACCTGGAGAGTATTCAGGGCAATGTTCAGAATCAGGTTGCTTTGGTCAAGCGGGCAAGCTATGTGGGATAGAAGTCTGGTTGGTGCATTCTCCTGCAGACCCTGACTCACAACACGTGACAGAACTCCCTCCAGCACTGTGTCCCAGTTGAACTCCTTGTATTTCATGAAGCAAATACCAAACTCCTAGTGCAGCAGCTAGAAACACGACGAAAATTTGAGGATGACCAAATGGCTTCACAGTCTACACTGGGAGACTTTTAGCCCCCAGTGGCAACAGTTTAACTACAAAAAGAGATTTCAGCACTTCTGCCTCATGTCCACTGGAAAATAAAAAAACCATGTCCTCCAGGTCACATATATGCAGACCCAGGTCTGATGGTCTCACGACAAAGGAAGCTAAAGCTCCTGACAACAACATATATTTCAAGTGCCAACCTCAGAGGAAGTTTCTCAAGCAGTCTTTAGGATTGCAGAGTTCCATGTTTGTGGTATTTTTACCCTGTTTCTTACTTTTGGAATCTCCTCTACAACCTCCAAAGATGTGAACTCCTGAACATTTTCCATTGCAGATATGTATTCACAGATTTTCTAACTTTTCTTCTCTAATTGTGTCTTACTTGGTGCGAAGGTAATGTCAAGGAATTGTTCTGAATGAGAGTGGGAAGATTTTTGTGTAGCACATATTTGCATACACTTTGGATTCATTTTCCAAATTTCCATTTAAAATACTAAATCCCTGACTGTCAGGGGTAGAAGGAATTTCTCCTTCATAGAATAGCCTGACACTTACAAGAAACAGCCCCCTGGGAGACATCCTGCCTAGGAGATATCCTGTAACCATCTGTCTCCCTGAGACATCATGGGGCCATCTGCCTTACTGAAACATCCTGAGGTTATCTCACCTTGTGAAGACATCCAGGAACTGCCAATAAGAGAGCTTTCCCATACCCAGTATATAAATACCCCTGTGTGAACAATAAAAATTTGCAGCTTGATTAAAACTCCTGTCTTGCTGTCATCTCTCGTGTCTCTTGTCCCTTCATTACTCCCCATCTAGGTTCACCACCCCCGTTGATGTGTCCTGCCGGCCGGGATATCTGGCACCTACCTACTGGGGCTCGAGCCTTTGACTGAGGGGGAAACCTGTCCTCAGGGAAGACTTAAAAAAGCGGAGCTTGCGATTGCCTCAGCAGACACCACCGAAAGACAGATCCAGGAGGAGAGTGGGGATGACACATGGTGAGTGACCCACCATGGGACAAGCAGTTTCGTCACATGATTTGTTTTTGTCAGGCCTCAAGGAGGCCCTCAAGACATAGGGGGCACATGTTAAGAAAAAGGACTTAAAATTATTCTTTTCATACATAGGAGAATTGTGTCCATGGTTTCCCCCTGAAGGGTCCATTGATGGTAGAAAATGGCTTAGAGTAGGAGACTGTTTAAACCATTTTTTTTGTTGTTGTTGAAGAAAAAGTCCTAGAACAAAGGTATATTAGACCTTTTGTAGACATTAATATTTTATAAGATTTTTAAACACCTAGAAAAATTTGTAAGTTTAAATTTAAAGACATTTATATTTATCTGTTTATCCAATTTAAATTGAACCATTTAAATCACGTGAATTAAAGATCTTTGGATCCACTTTGAAATAGTAAGCTTGCCTTAATTTGATTTTAATTGGAGTCAGTGGTCTTTTCTTGCATCCTGGTGTAATATTTTGTAGTTTCCCATCGAGATGACACTGCCCCAATAGATCACATGACCAGACTACTGGAAATTCTGAAGCTGGCCTTTCCTCCAGGGCTCCGGCATGGAGAGGCAATTTCCAAGGCCTTGGTGTGAGATTTTGGTCCAGGGAGCACTGCAGTGAACCACCGCCCTAAAACTATTAGCAAGCACATGGTGGAGGAGGCCTCCATAGGTAAGTGGCGCCTATATAACATCTGATATCCGGTTAAGGGAGATCTCTTCTGATGACAGAGTGGTGTCCTGGGGAGACACACATATACTCCTGTCTGGTACAGTAACGAGAATCATTCTGTCCTCTGTTATGTTCTGTAGGGAATTCCTCTGAAAGCATAGAGAGGTGCCAATGGGCACGCAGGAGCTCCTATCCCAGAGCTTTAGCAAGACGTTGCATAGTTCCTCTGTTTTTCTGTTTCTGCGCTGGTTTTCTGTTTTTTTTGTGTGTGTTTTGTTCTGTGTTTCATATGTTTTTTTTTTTTTTTTGGTTTGCTTTAGTGTGTTTTGTTGTGTGATTTCTGTGGTAAAACTTAACTGAAAATGGGTAATAAAGCAAGTAAACTGACACCCATTTGGACTGTGTTTTAAAGAACTGTGATGAACTTTAATACCCTTTGTTAAGCAGGATGAGAGAAGCCCCTAGCTGGCTGCCTGGAGCACACCCACTGCAGAGGGCAATGCCTGCTGGGGACCTAAGAACTGAGTACCTCCCAGGTTAACACGTGAAACTCCTTAAAACCCCTTGTCCCTTCAGATCGATAGAATCACAACCATTGGGCAGAGACCCCTGTTTTTCTCCTTTGTTAGCAAAGCAGTAAATCTCCCTTTTTCTTTTTCTCAAACCCTGTCCTCATTATTAAATTGGTATTAATTGGCTTCAAAATCAGGAACCAAACTTTAAGTTACAATTTTTGGTACCCCCCACACCCCGGAACTCTTTGAGAGCTGACTACTGAAATGTTAGGAGACGGAGCGTGCTTGGGGTGGAACCGAACAAGAGGAGCTAATCCTGTAAGTGAAAGGAGGGACTGAGGGACTTCCAGCAGCTGCCCAAGCCCTGTTGCTTCAGAGAATTACCTACTTCCTTCCCTGCACTGTAAGGATTTTGCCATCTCTGTTTTCTTAAACAAGAGAAAAAGAAAAAGGGGACACTAAATACAGTAAAGTCACCATGGAGACCCTTGATTTTACATTTCAGGTTGTCCCTCTGTGAAAACATCTGGTTCCCTTGTGGGAAAATCTATGGTGCCACTGGTGTAGGAGATTTTTCTCTTATCTGCTCTGGTTTAAAGGCTTCTGTCTGTAAGCCATAGTCTGGAGCTCCTTTCAGTCTGTCTTGTGTCTTTGTTTCTGGCCCTTTAAGACATGTGCAATAATGTGTTGATATTATAAATCATTTCTTGGGAATGATCTTAGCTGAATGTGTATCTAAATGATGATGTTTTATTGTAACAATCTGGCATCTGAATGGGTTTTTGAAGCATTGCACAATCTTGCAGTTAAAAGTCGGGTTTAGGAAATTGTTTAGTTTATGATTTCAGATAATTCATGCCAGAGAACTTAAATACTTAGGATGGAAAACTAGAGAACTCTACTTCCAAGTTGGCAAGTAACTTCCCAATCATTCAGGCTTTTTTTTCACCAATTTTTAATTGGGTAGCCTGGGAAAATGTCACTGTGTGTACCAGTGCATTAATTTGGACAAGGATAGTAAATCATAGTATGGTATCTGTTGACAAAACAAGATATAAAGATGTAAAATTTTGTAAACTGTGTCTTAAAATTGTATCATAAAATTTTGTGAATTTTGTCTTAAAATTGTATTATAATTTTCAACATCTGAACCTGAAAATTATGGTTGAAATGCCTTAGGCCTGAGGTGTCTGCTCAGAATAGCAGCTTTTTCCTGCTCTTTCCAGACCTCAGCCAGGACTTATGTTGAATGGCAAATGAAAGAGGCCTGCAAGCTCAGTAAGAGAGTGATCTGAGGCCTAAAAAAAATTAAATTGTATGGTATTTACTAATTAATGGCCAGTCAATTATTCTAGGACTCTTATTTTTTCCTTAGATTCTTTATTTTTTTTTGAGCTCATGATTTTGATCCTAAAGACCTAGGATGATGTTTTTCTGACCAGTTCTATCTTTGACTAACTGTGTAGTTTTTGAAACATTGCAATGGATATTTCACCTGGAAAAGCTACAAGGCCTTTACTATTATTATGTGTGCACAATTTTGTTATGTGTTGTATGTCTATATAATCATATGTCCGTATATCATATATATGATACACAAATTAACATTTATAAAGAGCACTCATTAAAACAAAAACGCTCATAAAAACAAATTTTAAAAAGTGGATCCAAAGATCTTTAATTCAAGTGATTTAAATAGTTGAATTTAAATTGGATAAAGAGATAAAAATAAATGTCTTTAAATTTAAGCTTACAAGTTTTTCTAGGTGTTCAAAAATCTAATAAAATATTAATGTCTACAAATGTTCTAATATGCCTTGGTTCTAAGACTTTTCCTTCAACAAAAAAATGGTTTACACTGTTCAATATATTTGTCTAATATATTGATAAATAAGTAAAGTAAATTTGATATGGGATTACTCATTCATGAGTACTTTTGTTAGATATCTGATTGATTTACTAAGGTCTGTATAAGTTTGTACTAATGTCTGTATAAGATTGTAATAATCAGTCATGTGTTAAAGAGACAAAAATTTCTTAAAACATAAGTTTACCCATAACATTGTGTTTATTAAGTTTTATTTTTTCTAGAGCAAGCAACCATAAAAATTAAACAACTGATTAAATAAGAACTGTTATTTTAGAGCACTGTACTGCCATTTATTTAAAAGCTAAACTTGGTTAATGTAGAAACTTCAATGTAATTGTGATGCTATTAATGTGCTCATATCTTTCAGGTATACAAATCTGTAAGGTAGAAACTTTAAAAGAGCAGTATTTCAAGCTGGTGTTCTGAAGTTGTATGGTAAAAAAATATATTGGGCATTCATTTACCTCTTATCAATAAGATATGTAAAGTTGTATGTTACTTTTTACATTGGGGAACAATTTAAATGTATTTTTATGTTAATGAGAGTCTAATCTATATAAAGGTTAAAAACTTTCAGCCTTTCTTAAATTCATGTTTTAAATGTGATATCATATGGTGTTAACTAATGTTCATGTGACCTTAAATAATATATGTAATCTTTGTAAAATGATATTTAAAAAAACAAAAATCATCTTTAGAAGTAAAACACTTAAGTTTTATAAAGAGCCCTGCCTTACCTGAGATAAGGCTCTGTGTCCCATCTTACTATATGTGAGAATGACTACGAAAGCAGTAGGTCAGATATTATTTCATTTAAAGTTATGTTCAAAAGTTGTTTTTTTTTCTGTCAAGATTTCTAGGATCTCAAACAGGGGATATAATGTATAACTCAGCTTAAAACTTCAGGGTAGCTATTACACGAACTAAGTATTTTTACTCTTGTTAAAAAATTTTATTTTGTAATTTCCTTATAAGTGATCTAAAGATTCCTTGTTAGTGTTTTACAGAAGTGTTGCTTTAAGAACACAACATGGGTTAATTTAAGATAATAAGTCATCACCTACAAGACAGACAGAATAATACAGATCCCAGTTAATAAAAAAGATAAATAATTATAAAGTTATAGACATTAAAGCCCAGTACTCTTAATATAAGGCTGTTAAAATTTATTTGCTGGATGATTAAGATTAGGATTTATATTAAAGTTACATGAAAAGGGACAAGAAAACCAATATTTGGCTCTTGCCCTCTGAGTCAGTCTGAATCCAGGGAACAAGAGACTTCTCAAAGAGCTTTGCAACTCTGGGCCTCATAACTTCCCAATTAGGGAGATTAATGAGACCCCTGGAGAACAGAAAGCCAATCAGTGCATTTGCTAAGAAGAGGAGAGTCATCAGAGAAGGGAGATATCCCTGATGCTTCCAAGGGTAGCTACATGGTCAAGCAAGACCTGGACCCACCTAGCACAAATGGCACTAGCAGAACTGAGAAGCTGCTCTCAAGTTTCCCCAGGAATGACTCCCATAAAAGCTCAGCTGACTGTTAACAATAGATAGAAACAAAAGTCAGTTTGACTGTTTCATGATAAACACTTAGGAAAGACAGTTAAAACCAAAATACAGCCATTCCTGGGCATTTTAAATAATAATATTAATAATAATAATAATAATTTTTTATACACATTATGTTAGCCTCCCAAAATAAGTAAGACTGGAGGCTACAAAGAAGGATTCCCAGAAAGGAATGCCTGATAACTATAAAAAGAGACTATCAAGAGGAGCTGCCAGAGGCAGAAATTTTTAGTTTAAGGCCTACAGATATTCCTAACCTACAGGTAGGGTTGGTGTTTGCTAGTACGATTATCCAGCCCTGAGTAACAGAATTAAAGGTTTCTCTATTACACACAGAGGTCATACTAGTAAAATGATTTTGCAAGATTAGATGATATTAAATCATTAAACTGTATCTTATGGAGAGGGATAACTGTAACACTAAATGTTAAATATTAAGTTGACAGTCCTGATAACTGGGAATATTAAAGCCTGCTGAGGGAACTTCTATACAGTGACATGTTCCAGCTGCTGCAACATTTTTTCAGTACTCATGGTTCTTGTTTCTCACACAGAAGAACCCATCCCCACATGAATTTACAACCTGTTCTTCCCCAACCAGACTTCAAAACGAACTGATTTCTAAAAGGCAACTCATGTCCCTCAACTGACTTCTAAAAGGCAACTCATGTCCCTTATACTGTGCCCACTCACGTCACTCTCTCTCAGCTCAGAAGAAGCCAAAATGAGTGACGCCTCTCGTCTTACAACTATGGAGCCAAAAATAAATAGAATATCAATATAAGTAATTAATTAAGTCAGGTAAAACCAGGAATCCAATTTTGGGTGAGTTCTAAAAATTTGGAGACTGTTACCTGAGGGATTAAAATTCCCTCATTGCTCTTTCCCTACCCTATCAAAATTTGGAAGGGACACATTAAAAAAGGGGGAATGATTTGCATTTCTCTGACTGCTAGAGATGGTGAGCATTTTTTCATATACTTGTTGATTGATTGTATGTCCTCCTCTGAGAAATTTCTGTTCAGGTCCTTGGCCCATTTGTTGATTGGGTTATTCGTTATCTCATTGTCTAATTTTTTTAGTTCTTTGTATATTCTGAATATTAGCGCTCTGTCTGAAGTGTGAGGAGTAAAGATTTGTTCCCAGGACGTAGGCTCCCTATTTACCTCTCTTATTGTTTCTTTTGCTGAGAAAAAACTTTTTAGTTTGAGTAAGTCCCATTTGTTGATTCTAGTTATTAACTGTTGTGCTATGGGTGTCCTATTGAGGAATTTGGAGCCCGACCCCACAGTATGTAGATCATAGCCAACTTTTTCTTCTATCAAACGCCATGTCTCTGATTTGATATCAAGTTCCTTGATCCACTTTGAGTTAACTTTTGTGCATGGCGAGAGTAAGGGATTCAGTTTCATTTTGTTGCAAATCTCACTCCAGTAAGATTGGCAGCCATTAGGAAGTCAAACAGCAACAAGTGCTGGCAAGGATGTGGGGAAAAGGGTACTCTTGTACATTGCTGGTGGGACTGAAAATTGGTGCGGCCAATTTGGAAAGCAGTATGGAGATTTCTTGGAAAGATCGGAATGGAACCACCATTTGATCCAGCTATTCCCCTACTCGGTCTATTCCCTAAAGACCTAAAAAGAGCACACAATAGGGACACTGCTACATCCATGTTCATAGCAGCACAATTCACAATAGCAAGACTGTGGAACCAACCTAGATGCCCTTCAATAGACGAATGGATAAAAAAAATGTGGCATTTATACGCAATGGAGTATTAATCTGCATTAAGAAATGACAAAATCATAGAATTTGGAGGGAAATGGATGGCATTAGAGCAGATTATGCTAAGTGAAGCTAGCCAATCCCTTAAAAACAAATGCCAAATGTCTTCTTTGATATAAGGAGAGTAACTAAGAACAGAGTAGGGACGAAGAGCATGAGAAGAAGATTAACATTAAACAGGGATGAGAGGTGAAAGGAAAAGGGAGAGAGAAGGGAAATTGCATGTAAATGGAAGGAGACCCTCAGGGGTATACAAAATTACATAAAAGAGGAAGTGAGGGGAAAGGAGAAAAATATAAGGGGGAGAAATGAACTACAGTAGAGGGGGTAGAGAGAGAAGAGGGGAGGGGAGGGGGGAGGGGGGATAGTAGAGGATAGGAAAGGCAGCAGAATACAACAGACACCATAATGGCAATATGTAAATCAATGGTTCTGCAACTGATGTGATTTTGCAATCTGTATATGGGGTAAAAATGGGAGCTCATATCCCACTTGAATCAAAGTGTGAAATATGATATATCAAGAACTATGTAATGTTTTGAACAACCTACAATAAAAATTAATTTAAAAAATATTAAAAAGCAAAAAAAAATGGGGGGGAATGATAAACCCAACCTGATCATTTATTAAAATTGGGAGCCATCTTGCCACAAAGTAATAAAAAGATAATTTTGCTTTCCTATAAATTACTGCAGATTCTGAATCTGCTTGGAATGCCTGTCCGTGCCTTGAACTCACCCATGCCTGGCTCTCTGACCAGATAGCAGCCCTCTCTGAAAATTTAGTGACACCTCATAAATATTGGCCTTCTCTGGCCAGACAACGACTCTCGTGAGTCTCTAATGGTCCTCATAAATTCTGATGATGGGGCCAGCAAAAAAAAAATTGTAAACTAGCAATAGCGTGATGCTTCTCCGAGTTCTGTTATCTGTAACCCCCCTTTTGTGTAACTTACTGGACTATAAAGCTGGGCTGTAGGAAAGGTGGGATTGCTGTCTTGTTTCTGCCATTTTGAGAGGGATAGGCAGCTCAGCCAGTGGAAAAATAATAAGCTTGCTTTAATTTGATTTTAATTGGAGTCAGTGGTCTTTTCTCCTGTCCTGGTCAAACAGGTAAACACTCCACAAACATGGAGCTCTGCCGGCCTAAAACTTATTGAGAAACTCTCCCTGACCTTGGGCACTTGAAATATATGTTGTTGTCAGGAGCTTTAGCTTCTTTGTAGTGAGACCATCAGAGCTGGGTCTGCATCTATGTGACCTGGAGGACATGGTTTCTTATTTTCCAATGAACATGAGGCAGGAGTGCAGAATTCTCTCTTTGTAGGGAAACTGTTGTCACTGAAGGCTAAGTGTCTCCCCATGTGGTATGTGAAGCCATTTGCTCATCTTCCACATTTCATGGTGTTTCTTGCTGCTGCACTGGGGGTTTAGTATTTGCTTCATGAAATACAAGGAGATCAACAGGGACTCAGTGCTGGAGGGATTTCTCACACGTATGGTGGGTCAGGGTCTCCAGGAGAATCCACCAATGAGGCTTATATCCCACATAGCTTGCCCCCTCAACCATTGCAAACTGATTCTGAACACGGCCCTGAAACCTCTCCATATATCAAGATGCCTTTATATGAAGAGATCAGACATTTACGGATTACTGGCTGCACCATGTCTGCCACAAGACATTTGGAAGTCAATGGCAGATCCAAATGGCCCCACCAAGATATTTTATGACACAACTGCACACCACAGCTCTGGGTCACTACTCAGCAGGCGCCAACATACAGGATTCTTTCTTCTACACCATTTTCATGAAACCCAGTCAATCAAGGCACTCTCTGGTACACTCATGATCAGCAACTGCACATCCAAATGTTCTTCAGTGCCACTTGGTCATAAGAATTTCAAAAATTTCATGGTATTTATCTAGCCATTTTTCAAGGATGAAGTTGGAGGCACTGTGAGTTTCAATTCTTTCTGGAACCATTAAATGGTGAGGAATTTCATTTCAATGAAAGCTCTGGAGGACTCTCACAGGCAAGGCTTCCCATGGAGTGGCCAAAAGGTCACATGAAGCCAGGCCCATTGAGGTCTACAATGCTAGGTCCATGTGTGTTTTGAATCTCAACTATGGTTGCCAAGTCTTTCAGAATAAAATCATGTGATATCGTAGCTGAGATTCCCAGTGTTCTGTGGAGAGCCACCTGGGCCTATATCTCAGTTTCCAATGGGGACTCTCATGCGTGGCCTCCTGAAATCCCAACACAATTCATGGCAATTCTTCTCTGAGGTCAGGTCCAGAACGCAGTCTCTAAGGGGAATCACACCAAAGTTCAAGCCATGGTGGACACAGTTATGTCTTCCAACTGCCACACAAATGACCACAATTAAAACCAAAACACTTTCACATAGCCCTCGTCTTCTTCCATGTAGACACTCATCAAATCCTCTGGCTGGACATTTCCAAAAGGGGTGAAGTCCAAGACCCTGTCCAAAATATGCTCCCTCGCCCCTGTTTTGCCTAAGGTCAGTGTGGCCTAAACACCTTTCCTGTGAACCAGGAGTGATCAAATAGGCCTGACCTTATTACTGCTCCACTTCTCCAATTTGAGGCCTACTGACTGCCAGGTATAAATTCTTTATATGAATGGGAGTCATGAAAAAACCCAAGCATCTATGATCTAGCCTTTGCAGGCCAGGATGGAGGTCAGGAACCTTACAGAAAATGGCGAGAGACTTCATACACAATGACTGCTATTTTGACCATTTTGTATTTGTAGCACACATGGAATCTTACCTTAGATCAATCAGGTGTTAAGAATCTAAGCAGCAGCCTCACACAGGTTCACGAGGCTGATTCAGACACATCCCTTTTGGAAGCAATTAAGCAAAGAGCCACAGGTGATGCCCATTCATTTCCATTTGAAAACTGTTTTCTTAAGGCTTCACAAAGGGGTGACCTGAGGCAAAGACCTTCCTGACATTCAGGGCAATGAAGCAATAGGTAAGCAAATGGCCCAAAGCAAAAATTCTCCACTGAGACTTTACTGGTCACATTGATATCTGAGTTTTCTGAGATCCTCCCATTCCCTTCAGTTATCATGTACATGGCCATGTCACAGTGCTTGGAGGTGGTACATATCTTGGACACAAAACCATGAGCCAATTCTTGAGAGTGGCCAGAATTCAGGAAGAAAACAGAAACGTAGTAAGATAGTAGGTGTTGCCCATCCATAAGGCAAGCCACAGTCCATGCGTTAATTGGGCAGGATGAATGCTGGGAAGCTTTCTACAAGACAGGAAACATCCATTGATGCATTTTCTTTTCTAATGTCTACAACCACGGACACAGTGGGAGAAACAGACATAGAAACACTCGCCTTGTCAAACAATTTACTAGAAAAAGTCCATTCCAATCCAAACAAACCACCTTTCCTACCTATTCTCAGAACATGAGACAAAACCACAAACTCACACCCACACCCACAAAGGCACCTCCTTCCCCCAAGTAGGTTTGTAACTATCCAGAGTGTCCTTTGACTGGTGGGTCATACTATGTTCCCCTGATATGGCCTATCCATTCTCAGATCTGGTCTCCTTGGCCAACTCTGTGACGTTGTCAGGAGCATGTGGAGAGCCACTACCTACTTTCTCAGGAAAGGTCCCTGGCATGTGGCAATCCTCACATAAGTAGGTACCAAGAAAGACTGACTCTGTCCTTAGTAACACCAAACAAGTGAGCCCACTGGGACTGGGACTTGGATTGGCTCTCAGTGCCTGGCTTCCTGGATCCCAAGTTTAAAGTGTTCCATCACCAAGGAAGTGAGGTAGGTTACTTCCTTCAGGAATTTAATGAGGTCACTGCCTTGGCAAACACTTTGTCCTAACAGTTGCTTCCATGGGTTCCATGAGATGGAGGCTGCCCCTACTTCCTGTGACATTTTCACAAGTTAGAATGATATATAAATCAAAGGCACCAAGAAACAGCGCTCCACAAAGGCCTGGTTTGGTCCGTCTCCTGTACATTAAGAGAGAGGCTGATTCAGCCACATCCCTTCATCCTGACCAGGTTTTTTGGCAATGGAAGATGACTTTTGCTCTCTCAGGTCCTTCATAGCTGCCTACATCTTCTTCAGGGATCATTTCTGCATGGACCTTTGAGGTTCTCAGCAAGTGGAAGATCCCCTACATCCCTATATTTTAAGGCCAACTCTGTCCCTGCTCTTCTCTAAAGTTAGATTGAGAGATCACTGTGTGGTTACGGTTAATAACAGTTTCGATTTGGGTTAGGAATCATTCTGCAGGATGAATAATGGTATTGGGAATCTGTGATATTTATAAGAATATAGACGTGAGTTAAAAGTATGGAAACAGAAATCTAGGTAAGATTTGCATCCCAGAAGGGCATTGAGACCTTGAATGGGATACTTAGCAATGTTATACTTTCTGCACAAATGTCTCAGATAAATCCATACACAATGGCATAGGACGTTGTACCTTGGATGATTGAATGTCGAAGAGAACCTCCAGTCAAAAAGGGATAGTCGGTGGAATTAGGAAGATAGTCAGTAGGTTTAGAAAGAAGGGTGAGAATAAGATTTGGAAAAAAGTTCCTTACCAATAGGGTTTCGGTTAGAGAGTGAATATTAATGTCAGCCCATGTTAAGTGTCAGTCACAATAATGAATTTGGGAAAATATGTAGGAAAGGAGGTATCAATAGAGACCTTAGGAAATCAGGCAAATTATTAAGTGAGTCATAGGATTAGGCATTTTCAACAGGGTTGAGGTTGAATATATAACCTTAGGAAGAAAGAAATATGTAGTCACCAATAGAATTGACATTTGAGAGCATTAGGCAACCTGGATATGAATGTTTTTTAGTAATTCATGCTCACTTTCCATTTAGGCTTTGTTGAAAATAAATAAAATAGGTACTTGTCTCTTCCTGTTTTTTTGTATGCTTAAGAAAACACTCTTGAAATCTTGAAAACTTTTTGCTAATCTTGTTCCCAGAATGTGCTGTCCCCAACTGCCAAACTGCAGAATGTACACCCTCACCCGTTTACATGCAAACCGCCCACTTGCCCTGACCCATCAATAAACTTCCCTCCCTGCCCTCTTCAAGAAAAGTATATAAGCTCTGCTTAAGCTGTTCTCAGTGCTCTCTGCTCTATTCAAGTGAGGTCTGAGCCCCAGAATTTTGGACGCTTTGCTGTTGCATGAGACAGTGCCTTGGTGGTCTCTTCCTCCAATGGTCGCCTGACCATTACATCTGAGGGACCCAGCGAGTTCCAGCAGCGTTGGACGAAAGACCCCCAATAGGCTCATCTCAGGTTAAGTAAGGCGCCACTTTCTTGTTTCAGGTTTCAGGTTAGGGATGGGCAAAATGGCTATTGGTGATGAGCATGAGCTCTCTCTGACGGTGGCTGACAGAAGTGTCACAGAGCCACAGGCCACGTCTCTGGGGGACGCCCCAGAGAACTCGGGAAACCGAGTAACAATAGTCTCCTAAACTCAGTGATATTTTGTTTTGGATTCGGTATTGTCAGCCCATCAGGTTTTCCTGGCTACTCAGTCCTGTTCTCAGTATTGGACGTCCATTGCCTGTCTTTATTGTCTTGTCTTATCTGTGTCGTGTGTCATTGCTTTCACTATTTGTGTATCTTTCATATGGGACAGAGCACTTCAATGTCTCTGTCCCTGAACCTTGATCACTGGACCAAAGTCTGCTTAAAGGCTCAGAATCTTCTTTTTTTTTCAGTAAAACGTCAGATCTGGAAGACTCTATGTGTCCCAGAATGACCCACCTTTGGAGTCGGATGGCCCCCAGAAGGATCTTTCTACTTCACACTAATTCAAAAACTCAGAGATATTGTCTTTCAGCCAGGGCCACATAGCCAACCAGATCAACAGCAATATATCTTTAGTTTGCAGGACCTCTGCAAATCTCCTCTTCCATGGTTGAAGCCTTTCCTTGTCCCTGTCCCCGCTCCTACTGGTTCTCCCACTTTTCTATCTCTCAAACCCTCTGCTCCCCCTCCTCCACCCTCTGTTGTCCCTGAGTCTCAAGACTCTACTGGACTCTCTTCCCCCTCCTTATGCCCTGCCCTTGACCTCCAACCCCAAACACCCTCTAAGTGATTCCCCTGCTGCTGACTCAGACTCTCCACCATTGGAGGAATATAGGCCAGCCCAGCGCCCTCCAGGTGACTGCCCCACGGCACACACAGCCCCTCCTTCCTTGGAGGTAGCTGGCCCGGCCAAAAGAACACAAAGTACTCGCCGGGGGGGTTAAACTTTGAAGTGGATACAGGGTAAGTATACTCAACCCTTAAGGCCCCATTGGGGCATCTATCAAACAAAAAGGACTCTAGTTCAAGGGGCTAATGGCAGTAAATATGGGGCTTAGACAACTAAGAGGACCATGGACCTGGGGAAAGAAAAAATCCATCACTCGTTCCTAGTAATCCCAGAATGCCCGACCCCATTGATGGGCACACATCTGCTCAAAAAGCTCCAGGCCAGAATAACTTTTAACCCTGAAGGCCCCCAAGTGAAATTTCTAAATTTTTCAGTAAAAACTCCTATAGTCACGGCTTTTACTATGTCAGTAAAAGATGAACATCAACTTGTCAAACCCCCCAAGACTGATCAAACAGGCAAGCTACCCCGGAAATGGATAACAGATTACGCAGATGCCTAGGAAAAAAACTGCTGGGTTACACGTAGCCATGAAACATCCTCCAATAACAGTGGAGTTAAAAACTTCAGCCCCCCCATCAATGTCAAAAAATATCCTCTGAGCAAAAAAGCTAAAGATGGGATAAGGCCCCATATTCAGAAATATCTGGCCTTAAGGGTCCTAAGGCCCTGTCATTTGAACTGGAACACTGCCCTGTTACCAGTATAAAAATCCAGGAACCGGGGACTATCGCACCGTTCAAGACCAAAGAGAGATCTACAACAGAGTGCAGGACATTCACCCCACAGTACATAATCTGTACAATCTGCTTAGCACTCTGAACCATGAGCGGAAATGGTATACTGTTCTGGACTTAAAAGATGCTTTCCTTTGCTTGCCTCTGCATAAAGATAGTCAGTTGCTATTTGATTTCGAGTGGGTAGACCCAGAAACCGGGACGTCTGGTCAACTAACATGGACTAGACTCCCACAGGGGTTCAAAAACTCGCCGACTCTCTTTCATGAAGCCCTCCACAGAGACCCCAACAACTTCAGAACTATGCACCCTGACGTCACCCTGCTTCAATATGTCGATGACCTGCAACTGGCAGCCAACACCAAGAAAAACTGTGAGTCTGGAACCCAATTATTATTATACGAGCTTGCTCAACTCTGGTATAGTGCTTCTGCCAAAAAAGCCCAAATTTGCCAGCAAGAAGTAATCTTCCTGGACTATTCCCTTAGGGGCAGTAAGCGATGGCTCACTGAGACCAGAAAACAATCCATTGAGCAGATACCACCCCCATCTAACAGCAGACAACTCAGAGAGTTTCTTGGGACTGCTGGCTTATGCAGCTTATGGATACCTGGGTTTGCGTCCTTATCTGCTCCTTTATACCCGCTGTTAAAGAGAGATGCCCAATTCTAATGGACCCCTGAGCACCAGCAAGCTTTTGATAACATCTAAGGATACTGACACTGAAACCCTCAACTTCACTGAGCCCAGCTTGCATTTTCAGAAAGCCCTAAACTAAGTTAAAAATGTACATCAACTCACTCACCTTGGTTCAAAGAAACTGCAGGCATTCCTGAAGGATCAAGAACAGAGTTTTCCACTAACCGACTCAGAGCGAAAGAAATAACTGAACGGGTAACAAAAGCCTGCCGGGTCTGTCAATTGGTTAATGCTTACCCTTCCAACTTTCCTGCAGGAAAGCACCTACAAGAAACCAGACCAGGACAATTCTTGGAAGTGGACATTACTGAAATTAAGCCAGGAAGTTATGGACTTAAATATCTCCTAGTCTTTGTAGATACATTTTCAGGATTAATTAATTGAAGCCTTCCCCCCCCAACACACACACACACACACAAAAAAAAAACAACAACAACAAAATAAATGGCACAAATGGTGGTCAAGAAGATGCTGAAAGATATTTTTCTAAGATACGGACTGGCTAAGGCAATAGGGTCTGATAATGGACTGGCGTTAATTGCCCTGGTAAGTCAGGAATTAGCCAGGACCCTGGGGATTAATTGGAAATTACATTGTGCTTATAGACCCCAGAGCTCAGTACAGGTAAAAAAAAATAATAGAACCATTAAAGAGACTTAACAAAATCAAGCTTAGAGATCAGCATAAAAGATCGATCTATTCTCCTGCTTTATGCACTGTTTCATGCAAGAAATACTCATACTCCTCTGTTTCCTTGTGTAACCTCACCCCCTATGAAATTCTCTATGGTCCCTCCTCCAGTAAGGGACCTAACCCAAACTTTAAGACCTAACGATCCCTTCCACACCCCCTTGCTTGACAGACTTAAAACTCTTGAAAGAAATCAGCAATATCTGTGGAAACATCTGGCCACTGCCGACCAACCTGGGGACGAGGGGACTCCATATTGATACCAAGTAGGAGACTTCGTCTACATTAGACGACATCAGGTGTCATCCCTGGAACCCCACTGGAAAGGACCATATAAGGTGCTACATATAACACCTACAGTGGTAAATGTAGACGGAATCACTTCATGGATCCATGTCTCTCATCTCTGGCCTGCGCCCTGTCCAAAATCTGACTGGAAACTGGAAAAGACTGGTAACACTTTCAAATTGCATATTCACAATGTGGATAAGGCTACAGACTCTCCCCTTGGCCAAGAGTAGTCCTAACCCTCATCAGCCTGTTCAGCAGTAATGGCTGATCACAAATCCTACTGTACAAGAAGTATGGTCTATCTTGCATACAGCCCCCTTAGGGACATGGTGGCCATCTCTCCACCCAGACATTTGTCAGCTGGCTATAGGTCTTTCCTATTGGGATATCCCTGATGAAGGGGATCCAACTAAAATTCCAATAAATCCTTTCCGTATCATAGGTAATAGAAACAAACATTATGGATGTAGGGACACGAGAGCCAGATGCAGGTTGGCTAGCCTAGATTACTATGTTTGCCCAGCGGACTATCAAAGCCACAAACAGACATGGCTGTGTGGGGGAAATGCCGACTTCTTCTGTAAGTCATGGGAATGTGAGCATACAGGGGTGCCTGGTGGAACCCAAACTCCTCATCAAATGCAATACACAGCATTGGCCATATTACCAATTACACAACCAATACCGATGGCCCCCAGAGGGGTCTCTAGATCCTAAAATTCTCCGTGACCTTTTTAACTTCGGCAAGTGCTCAAAGGTTGGAAGGAAATTCCCCTAAGTGGAGGCATTTTCCCTCCTTCGCTCACATCCTGAACTATGCTTATCCAATAGATCCTCACCCTCAGCTTTCTGCTCCAGACTCTCTGCTGTCACTCCCACCTCAGCAACCTGATTTCTTCCCTCCAATTACTAGATCAAAAACCCAAACCGCCGGTTCTCAGATTATTGCCCCCTTGCTGAGGTAGCAGGTACTGAGGTACCCATCCACCCACTCACTACTCTCTTCTCCTGTCAGTGCCCGCACCAGGTCCCACCAGGTCCTCTTACCAGCTAACCCAAAGCTCAAACCAGCTAAGGAGAGCCCTCAGACCCCTATCCAAGATGTAATGAAAATGGCCTTTAAAGTTGCTCTGTCATCACTGAAAACAGGTTACTAAGAATTTAAAGTCCCTCACAGGCTTTTTGGGATACAAACTCCCATCTTCCCCTCTGCTCTATCTGTTCTACTGCTCAAGTTTTGTTGCCTGGAAAATTCCAAACCCCTTTCCCATTATTCTTTTACATCTCTCCTTCCTCATGCTCAGACCCAAGGTGCTGCTCTCAGACCCGCCTTCCCTGTCTTCCCCGTCTATACCAGGCCCACAGAAAAGTCTTAACTGACCTTCTCCAGCAGTCTTCACCATGGCTGACTTTAGGACTTTCAGCCAAAGAGTCCCTATAAAAGAGTTCAATGTAGATAAACTTCCCCTTTTCGTGTTTCCCTGTTCTATTTGGCCACTGGCTGGAAAAATCAGCACTCCTAAGCTAGACTCCCCCTTACTAGTTTTTCACAAAACATGTGAACAAGGCCTCTGGCCTTGAGCTGGGGCTTCACAGACATGGTTACATTTCTAAGATAAATAAGTTACCAAATGAGCTCCATTGTTACAGCTGGCAGTGAGAAAAAAAAAAGAGAAGAAAAAATCTCTCCCCCTCCAGGTGTCCTTAAAATGTTAACTTGCCCAGAACAGATGAAAAAAACAATAGAAACGAAAACTTCTTTTTGTGAACTTATGCAGACTGTGAACTTCTGAGCCCCTTCCCTTACATGTTGGGTACAAAATTCGGAAACTACCTAAATTTGGAGATCAGGTGACTAATTGATTACAACAGAAGCAATGCCCTCTAAATCCGTTGCAACCAAATAGGTATGTTTCGCTGTCTTCGGTGCTATCTTAGGTGCCTGGACTTGTCCGTCCTTACAACAGTATAATTCTATATACTTAAACATTGTTTATGTTTTCATAAAATGGTCAACAGATGTGATTAATTATGTAATGTTCAGATGTTTCCCAGAGTGCTCTATCATGAGGCAGGTTAATTTAAATATCAAATAGGGGGGCATACAACCCGGATCCTCTGGGAACCTGTATCCCTCACTTTAGCCATCCTATTAGGAAAAGGAGCTGCTGCAGGTGTGGGCACAGGAATCACTGTCCTAGTCCATGTGACACAACAAATGACCCGATGAGAAGCAGCAATAGAACAAAATTTAAAGATATTAAAAACCTCCATCACAGTTTTATAGGAATCTTTAACCTCTCTCTCTGAAATTGTTTTACAGAACATGCGAGGGTTGGACCTCCTCTTCGTGAGAGAAGGGGGCTTTCGTGCTGCATTGAGGGAAGAAAGTTGATTTTATGCCGACCATACTGGAGTTGTAAAAAAATCTATGAGTAAATTAAGAAGACGCCTAGAAGAGCATCAACAAGAGAGAGATGCACAAAAAGGGTGGTTTGAGTCTTTGTTCACACAGTCCCCCTGGTTAACTACGCTTTTATCAGCCCTGGCCAGTCCATTAATAATCCTCATTTCATTGCTAATTGTAGGACCCTGTTTGCTCAACCATCTAGTTTCCTTTCTACAAGCTTAAATTGGATAAGTTAAACTTATGGTAATCAGACAACAATATACCTCACTAGAAGACATAAAATGTGAGACCCCGCAATGCTCATTTTTATGATTAAAATTAACCAGAATAAGAAGTGGGGAATGAAAGGTTAATAAAATATGTACTTTTAACTTCTTGTTTTTCTGTATGCTTAACAAAATACTGATGAAATCTTGAAAACTGTTTGCTAATCTTGTTCCCAGAATGTGCTGTCCCCAATTGCCAAACTGTTGAATGTACTCCCTCTCCCATTGGCATGCAAACCACTCACTCGACCTGACCCATCAATAAATTTCCCTCCCTGCTCTCACCACGTAAATTGCATAAGCTCTGCTTAAGCTGTTCTTAGGGCTCTCTTCTCTATTCATGTGAGCTCTGAGCCCCAGCATGCTGGACCCCCAATAAACCCTTTGCTGTTGCATGAGACAGTCTCTTCGTGGTCTCTTTTCCGACGCTCGCCCGACCTTTACATTGGTACAATCATAAGTGTGAACATTCCTATGTGTGTCCAGAATATTACTATAATAAATAATATATGTAGATCAGGTAATAGGAGTTTTTCTTCCACCATTTCTGGGAGCAATATTTTGAAGACATATGAATTAGTATTTTGGGTAGAAATAGGTGTACCATTTGTCTATGAATATAGAGATAATGCATGAATAGACAATACTGTGAATTAATAATATTACTGGTTCCAACTTTAAATAATAGATTGAATTGATATCTGAAAATATACAGGAAACCTTATATTGATATACTACATTTAATCCTACCCGTTATACATCTGAATGAAATATTAGGGTTATGGATTTTTATGAAGAGTGTTTGAGTTTTGCTTCAAAAGTGATTATGGAAATTGAAAATAATGTGTTTGGAAAGAAGTCTCATGAAAAGACCAGTCCAGAAACCTGGAGGTATGCATGTGTTCTGAAGCAGAAAGTGATTTAAAGTGAAACAAACGCCTATATATTTGCTAACTTGTGGATGATAAATATATACGATGATGTGCAGAAATTGAAGAAATAGTAATGTACCAGTGTTGAATAAAAATGAACGTTAAAATACACATCGTGTCCCATAGGAATCTACTTGAATTGATGTTAAACTGCGTCCGTTAATGTAGAAATATTAGAATTTGTATGCACCATTCACTGAAGTTAGTTTTCAGTACTAGGAAACAAATATGTATTTCAGGTAGATGAATATTTCTGAGAATAATCTTGTGAAAAGTTGATTATAAATCCACATACATGAACATGAATGAATTCAGGGAGTGTATAATAAGACTCATACATTTCATATTTTGAAAAATCTGGAGAGTATATATATATATATATATACATATATATATACACACACACACACACACACAAACTGAGACTATAAAAATGGCAATATATATGCCAATTGAAATTCACCATGAAATATACATCATCCACAGATTCAAAAATATTCATGTTACTGAAGATAGATTTATGTATAATGTTGTTTAACTAGGAAGTTTACCCATACATTGAATTTTCAGTTCCAATAGCATTTAGGAGGAGTAATCTCTTCTCACATTTTGTATCTGCCAAGTCAGCCACCTCACAAGAATGTACGTGTGATACCAGGTAGGATTCTATATGTGCATATAAAAATACATGTGCTGAATAGGCTACAGAGAGAGGGAGACAGGAATTCACATATTTGTTAACTTTAAAAACACATGGATAACTATTTCAACAGAAAATTGACTAGATTTATAACACCTACCCTTTTTTATGCAAAAGGCAAGTCCAACTATACACCATGCCTCCTCTGAACTGCTTGGATTTCTATTCTGTTTGGGTTATTTTTCTCCATCATATTAGGAGTAGTAGTCAGAGTCCAGTAGGTTATGAGTTAGTGTCAGGGATCAGTATTTCAAATGGAAAATAGAATAATGAATTAAATGTGTATGCAAATATATGCTACACAAAAATCTTCCCACTCTCATCCAGAACAAATCCTTGACATTACCTTCGCCTGAAGTAAGTCACAATTAGAATAGAAGAGTTAGAAAATCTGTGAATACATATCTTGAGTGGAAAATGCTCAGAGTTCAGAACCTTCGAGGTGGTAGAGGAGTTTCCAAAAGTAAGGGACATGGTAAACACTCCTCTAACATGGAGGTCTGCTGGCGTAAAGACATCTTGAGAAACTGCCTCTGAGGTTGGGCACTTGAAACATACGTTACTTTCAGGAGCTTTAGCTTCCTTTGTAGTGAGACAATAAAATCTGGGTCTGCATCTATGTGACCTGGAGGATATGGTTTCTTATTTTCCAGTGAACATGAGGCAGCAGTGCTGAATTCACTCTTTGTAGGTAAACAGTGGCCACTGGGGTCTAATTGTCTCCCCATGTGGACTGTGGAGCCATTTGGTCATCCTCCAATTTTCGTGGTGTTTCCTGCTGTTGCACTGGGAGTTTGGTATTTGCTTCACAAAATACAAGAAGTTCAACAGGGACACAGTGCTGGAGGGAGTTCTGTCACGTGTTGTGGGTCAGGGTCTGCAGGAGAATGCAACAACCAGGCTTCTTTCCCACATACCTTGCCCCCTTGTCCATAGCAACTTGATTCTGAACATGGCCCTGAATCCTCTCCATATAAAAACATGCTTTTACATATTCGGGTCTCCTGGCTGCACCATGTTAGTCACAAAAAATTTGGAAGCCAATGACAAATCCACATGGCCATAACACAGATGTATTATCACACAACTGCAGACCACTTCTCTAGGCCCAATACTCTGCAGGCTCTAACTTGCTTGCCCCCATGTCCATAGCAACTTGATTCTGAACATGGCCCTGAAATCTTTCAATATAAAAACATGCTTTTACATATACGGGTCTCCTGGCTGCACCATGGCAGTCACAATGAATTTGGAAGCCAATGGCAGAACCACATGGTCACAACACAGATGTATTATCACAAAACTGCACACCATTTCTCTAGGCCCACAACTCTGCAGGCTATAACTCAATGGCATCTCTGTTCTACACCATTTTAATGAAACCCAGTGAATTAAGGCAGGGTCTGGTACACTCAAGATCAGCAACAGGACATCCAAAGGTTCTCCAGTGCCACCTGGTCATGGGAATTTTAAAAATTTCATGTATTTATCTGGCCATTTTTCAAGGATGAAGTTGGAGGCACTGTGGGTTTCAATTCATTCAGGAACCATTAAATGTTGAGGAAGTTCATTTCAAAGAAAGCTCTGGAGAACTCTCACAGGCAAGGCTTCCAAAAGAGTGGCCAAAAGGTCACATGAAGCCAGGCGCATTGAGGTCTCCAATGTGAGGTCCATGTGTGTTTTGACTCAAAACTATCCCTGCCAAGTCTTTCAGAATAAAATCATGTGATATACTGGCTGAGATTCCCAGTACTCTTTGGAAAACCACCCTGGGCCTAGATCTCAGTTTCCAAGGGTGACTTTCATGCGTGGCCTCCTAAAATCCCAACACTTTTCATGGCAATACTTCTCTGAGGTCAATTCCAGAACGCAGTCTCTAAGGGGAATCAAACCAGAGTTCAAGCCCAGGTTGACCCAGTCATCTCTTCACACTGCCAATCAAATGAACACAATTAAAAACAAAACACTATCACATGGCCCCATCTTCTTCCTTATAGACACTCATCATAACCTCTGGTTGGAGCTTTCCATGAGGGGCACATTCCAAAAGAGTGTCCAAAATAAGCTCCCTTGCCCCTCATGTGGCTCAAGTCAGGGTGGGAAGGACACCCTTCCTGTGAACCAGGAGTGATCAAAAAGGCCTGTCATTAATACTGCTCCGCTTTTCCAATTTGAGGCCTTCTGACTGTAGGGTTTAGATTCTTTATGTGAACTGGAGTCATG
The DNA here is from genome assembly GCF_048772815.1 of Callospermophilus lateralis. Taxonomy (NCBI): domain Eukaryota; kingdom Metazoa; phylum Chordata; class Mammalia; order Rodentia; family Sciuridae; genus Callospermophilus; species Callospermophilus lateralis. The sequence continues at coordinate 257,014 of NW_027512754.1, read as the reverse complement.
AGAAAAGACAAGCACCTCTGCAGAGATTTGAAGAACTCATTTGACCAAAAGGATCGCTATTCTCACTTGATTGATTTCAGGAACCTAACAGAGAAAGGCAATAGAATTCATTCACAATGACTGAAATTTTTTGCGAATTTGGTTTTGGTTTCACACATGGGATCTTTCTTTAGATCCATCAGGTGCTGAGAATCTAAGCCACAGCCTCACACAGGGCCAAGAGCCTGATTCAGACACATCCCTTTCCGAAGCAATTTAGCAAGAGCCACAGGTGATGCCCATTCATTTCCATTTGAAAACTGTTTTCTTCAGGCTTCACAAAGGGGTAGCCTGAGCCCAACATCTTCCTGACATTCAGGGCAACAGAACAATAGGTAAGCAAAAGGCCCAAAGCATGGTATCTCCACTGAGACTTTTCTGGTCACACTCATATCTGAGTTTTCTGAGATACTGGCGATTCCCTTCAGGTATCCAGTACATGGATATGTCAAAGGCCTTGGAGTTGGTACATATCTTGGACACAAAACAATGAGACTATTCTGGAGAGTTGCCAGAATTCAGGAAGAAAACAGGGACTTAGGAAGGTAGTAGGTTTTGCCAATTCATAAGGCAAGCTGCAGTCCATTCATAAATTGGGCAGGATGAATGCTGGGAATCTTTCTACTACACAGGACACATCCATTGTTGCATTGTCTTTTCTCATGTCTACAACCACAGACACAGTGGGATACACAGACATAGAAACACTCACCTTGTCAAATGACTTACTAGAAATAGTTCACTGAAAACCAAACAAACCGCCTTTCCTACCTATTCTCAGAACAAGAGACAAAACCACACACCCACACTCACAATGGCACCTCCTTCCCCTAAGTAGGTCTGTGACTATCCGGAGTGTCCTCTGACTGGTGGGCAATACTATGTTCCCCCGAAATGGCCTGTATTCTCTCAGATCTGGTTTCCTTGGCCAACTATGTGAAGTTGTCAGGAAAAAGTGGTGAGCCACTACCTGCTTTCTCAGGAAAGGTCCCTCTTCAGAGCTCTCCTGGCATTTGGCCATCCTCACATCAGTAGGTACCAAGAAAGACTGACTCTGTCCTTGGTAAATCCAAACAAGTGAGCCCACTGGGACTGGGACTGGAACTGCATCTGGGTGCCTGGCTTCTTGGATACCAAGTTCAGAGAGTTCCATCACCAAGGAAATGAGGTATGACACTTTCTTTGGAACTGAATGAGGTCACTGCCTTGGCAACCACTTGGTCCTAACAGTTGCTTCCAAGGGCCCCATGAGATGGAGGCTGCCCCTTCTTCCTCTGACACTTTCACAATTTAGAATGGTATATCAACCATAGGCACACACACAGGCCTGATTTGGTCCATCTTCTCCACAATAAGAAGAGAGAGGCTGATTCAGACACATCCCTTCATCCTGACCAGGTGGTTTGTCATCGAAGATGACTTTTGCTCTTTCAGGTCCTTCATACCTGTCTACAACTTCTCCAGGTATCATTTCTGCATGGACCTTTGAGGATCTCAGCAGGTGGAAGGTCCCCTACTTTTCTGTATTGTAAGAACAACTTTGTCCCTGCTCTTCTGTAAAATGAGATTGAGGGAAAAGTGTATGTTTAGGGTTAATAACAGGTTTGATTTTGATTTGTGTTAGGAATCATTCTTCTGGATGAATAATGGTATTGGGAACCTGGTATATTTACAAGAATGTAGAGGTGAAACATAAGTATGAAAACAGAAATCCAGGTATGATTTTAAACCCATAAGGGCATTGGGCCCTTGATTGGGATACTTAGCTTTGAATTATGTTCTGCACAGATGTCTCAGATAATTTGATATACAATGGCATAGGACCTTGTACCTTGGAAGATTGAATGTAGAAGAGAACATCCCTTCAAAAAGGGATAGTCGGTAGGATTAGGAAGATAGTCGGTCGTTTTAGGAAGAAGAGTGAGTATATGATTTGGAACAAAAGTTCTTTAGCAATAGGATTTCAGTTAGAGAGTGAATGTATATGTCAGCACATATGAAGAGCCAGTCACGATGATGAAGTGGGGAAAACATGTAGAAAAGAAGATATCAATAAAGATATTACGAAATCAGGGAAAGTATAAAGTGAGTGAGAGGATTAGACATTTTCAACAGGCTTGAGGTTGAATCTTAGAAAGAAACAAATATGAAGTCACCAATAATATTGACATTTGAGAGCATTAGGCACCCTGGACATGGATGTTTTTAGTAATCTATGTTCACTTTTCATTTAGGCTTTTCTTGGTTTAATCATAAGTGTAACATTTACATTTTTGTCCAGAATATTATTGTGATAATATGTATATGTAGATCAGGTGACATAAGTATTTCTTCCACCATTTTTGGTAGCAATATACTGAAGACATAAAATTACTATTGGGCGTACAAAGAGGTGTACCCTATGTCTATGAATATAGAGATAAAGCATGAATAGACCATACTGTGAATAAGTAATATAACTTGTTCCAACTTAATATAATGGGATGAACTGATATCTGAAAAATTACTGGAAATCTTATATGCATATACAATCATTCATTCCAACCAGTTATTCATCTAATGTCAATATTAGTGTTTTGGTTTATCATGAAGAGTGTGTGAGTTTTACTTCAAAAGTGATTATGGAAATCGAAAATAATGTGTTTGGAAAGAGTCTCATGAAAAGACCAGTCAAGAAACCCTGACAATACATGTGTTGTGAAGTAGGAAGTGATTAAAGTTTAAAGAAATGCCTACAAATTTGTGAACTTGTGGATGAAATACATATCTTATGATGAGCAAAAACTGAAGAAATAATAATGTACCAGTGTTGAATATAAATGAACATCATATTATATATCATGTCCCATTGGAATCTACTTGCATTGGTGATAGACTGGATCAGTTCCTGTAGAATTATTAACATTTGTATGCACCATTCACTGAAGATAGTTTTCAGTACTAGGAAACAAATATGTATTTAAGGTGGATGAATATTTCTGAGAGTAATATTTTGGAAAGTTTATTATAAATCCACATGCATGAACATGAATGAATTTAGAGAGTGTATATAAGACACATATATTTCATATTTTGAAAAATCTGGAGAGTGTATATATATATATATATATATATATATATATATATATATATATACACACACACACACACACACACACATACCAACACACACACAAAAAAAAACACACACAGACATTTAAAAGTAGCAATATATATGCCAATCGAAATTCATCTTTAAATATATATCATCCACAGATGCAAAAATATTTATTTTACTGAACATGAGTTTATGTATAATGATGTTCTACTAGGAAGTTTCCCTATAGGTGGAATTTTCAGTTCCAACAGCAATTTGGAGGAGTGATCTCTTCTCACAATTTGTATCTGCCAAGTCAGCCACCTCACAAAAATGTACATGTGATACCAGGTAGGATTCTATAAGTGCATATGAAAATACATGTGATGAATAGGCTACAGAGAAAGGGAGACAGGAATTCATATATTTGTTTAATTTAAAAACACATGGTGAACTATTTCAATTAAAAATTGACTAGATTTATAACACCTACCATTTATCATGCAAAAGGTAAGTCCAAGTATGCAGCATGCCTCCTCTGAACTGCTTGTATTTCTATTCTGTTTGGGTATTTTTCTCCATCATATTAGGATTAGTAGTCAGAGGATAGTAGGGTATGGGATAGTGTCAGGGATTCAGTATTTCGAATAGAAAATTGAAAATGAATGCAATGTGTATGCAAATATGTGCTACACAAATATCTTCCCACTCTCATCCAGAGCAATGCCTTGACATTACCTTCGCCCCATGTATGACACAATTAGAGGAGAAGAGTTAGAAAATCTGTGAATACATATCTGCAATGGAAACTGCTCAATTTTCACAAATTTGGAGAAGGTAGAGGAGTTTCCAAAATTAAGGGACAATGTAAACTCTCCACAAACATGGAGCTCTGCTGGCCTAAAGAGTTCTTAAGAAACTGCCTCTGAGGTTGGGCACATGAAATATATGTTGTTGTCAGGAGCTTTAGCTTCCATTTTAGTGAGACAATCCAAGCTGGGTCTGCATTTTTGTGACCTTTGTGAGCACATGGTTTCTTATTTTCCAATGAACATGAGACAGCATTGCTAAATTCTCTCTTTGTAGGTAAACTGTGACCAATGGGGGCTAAGTGTCTCCCCGTGTGCACTGTGAACCCATTTGGTCATCCTCCACTTTTCCTGCTGTTTCTTGCTGCTGCACTCGCAATTTGGCATTTGCTTCATGAAACAAGGAGTTCAACTGGGACACAGTGCTGGAGCGAGTTCTGTCACGTGTGGTGGGTCAGGGTCTGCAGGAAAATGCACCAACCATGCTTCTATTCCACCAGCTTGCCTCCTTGAGCATAGCAACCTGATTCTGAACATTGCCCTGAAACTCCTACACATAACAAGATGCCTTTTCAGAGAAGGGTCTGCTGGCTGCACCATATCAGTCATAATCCATTTGGAAGCCAAAGGCAGATCCACATGGCCAAACCACAGATTTTTTATCACACACCTGCCCACAACTTCTCTAGGTTCACTACTCAGCAGGCTCGAACTTACTTGCATCTCTTTTCTATACCATTTTCATGAAAACCAGTCAATCAGGGCACCTTCTGGTATATTCATAATCAGAAACAGGACATCCAAAGGTTTTCCAGTGCCACCTGCTCATGGGAATTTTAAACATTTCATGGTATTTATCTAACCATTTTTAAAGGATGAAGTTGGAGGCACTGTGGGTTTCAATTCATTCAGGAACCATTAAATGTTGAGGAAACTCATTTTAATGAAAGCTCTCGAGAACTCTCACAGGCAAGGCTTCCAAAAGAGTGGCCAAAAGTTCACATGAAGCCAGGCCCATTGAGGTCTACAATATGAGGTCCATGTTTGTTTTGACTCTCAACTATTGCTGCCAAGTGTTTCAGAATAAAATCATGTGATATCCTGGCTGAGATTCCCAGTGCTCTGTGGAAAGCAACCCTGGGTCAAGACTCATTTTCCAAGGACTACCCTCATGCGTGGCCTCCTAAAATCCCAACACAACTCATTGCAATACTTCTCTAAGATCAGTTCCAGAATGCAGTCTCTAAGGGAAATTACGCCAGAGTTCCAGCCCACGTGGACCAATTCATCTCTTCCAACCGCCACACAAGTGACCACAATTAAAACCAAAACACTCCCACATGGACCTCATCTTCTTCCATATAGACACTCATCATTACCTCTGGCTGGAGGATTCTATGAGGGGCACAGCCCAAGACAATGTCCAAAAGAAGCTTCCTTACCCCTCATATGCCTAAAGGCCCGGACTCCCTTCCTGTGAACCAGGAGTGATCAAATAGGCCTGCCGTTAATACTGCTCCACTTCTGCAATTTGTGGCCTAGTGACTGTGGGGTTTAGATTCTTTTTGTAAATGGGAGTCATGAGAAAACCCAAGCACCTATGGGCTAGACTCTGCAGGGCTTTGAAAAACTCATTTGACCCAAAGGATCCCTATTCTCACTTGATGGAGGCAGGAACATTACAGAGGAAGACGAGAGACTCCATCCACAATGACCACTATTTTGGCCATTTTGGTTTTGGATGCACACATGGGATCCTTCTTTAGACCCATCAGGTGCTGAGAATCAAAGCCACAGCCTCACACAGGGCCAAGAGGCTGATTCAGACACATCCCATTCTAAAGCAATTAAGCAAAGAGCCCAAGGTGATGCCCATTCATTTTCATTTGAAAACTGTTTTCTTCAGGCTTCAAAAAGGGGTGGCCTGAGTCAAAGAACTTCCTGACATTCAGGGCAACAGACAAATAGGTAAGCAAAAGACCCAAAGCAAGGTTTCTCCATTGAGACTCTCCTGGTCCCAATGATATCTGTGTTTTCTGACAAGCTCTCATTCCCTTCAGCTATCCAGTACATAGCCATGTCACAGATCTTGGAGGTGGTTCATATGGTGGACATAAAATCATAAGCCTATTCTGAAGAGTGGCCATAATTCTACGAAGAAAACAGGAACTTTGGAAGATAGTAGGTGTTGCACATCGATAAGGCAATCCACAGTCCATTCATAAATTAGGCAGGATGAATGCTGAGAAGCTTTCTACTAGACATGACAAATCCATTGATGCATTCTCTTTTCTAATGTCTACAACCACAGACACGGTGGGATACACAGACATAGAAACACTTGCCTTGTCAAAGGACTCAGTAGACACAGTCCATTCCAAACCAAACAAACTGCCTTTCCTACCTATTCTCAGAACATGAGACAAAACCACAAACTCACACCCACAACCACAAAGGCACCTCCTTCCTCCAAGTAGGTATGTGACTATCTGGAGAGCCCTCTGACTGGTGGACCATTTTATGTTCCCCCGAAACGGCCTGTCCTGTCTCAGATCAGGTCTCTTTGGCTAACTCTGTGAAATTGTCCGGGAGCAGCAGTGAGACACTACCTGCTTTCTCAGGAAAGGCCCCTCTTCAGAGCTCACCTGGCATTTGGCCATACTCACATCAGTATTTACCAAGAAAGACGGACTCTGTCCTCTGTAAATCTAAACAAGTGAGCCCACTGGGACTGGAACTGGGACTGCCTCTGGGTGCCTGGATTCCAAGTTTAGAGTGTTCCTTCACCAAGAAAATTAGATGGGGTCACTTCTTTCTGGAACTGATTGAATTTGCTGCCTTTGCAACCACTTTGTCCTAACAGTTGCTTCCAAGGGTCTCATGAGATGGAGGCTGCCCCTATTTCCTGTTACAATTTCACAAGATAGAAAGTTATATCAACCATAGGCAACTGGGAACAGCTCTCTACATAGGCCTGGTTTGGTCCATCTTCTCTACATTAAGAAGATAGAGGCTGATTCAGACACATCCCTTGGTCATGACCAGGTGGTTTGCAATTGAAGATGACTTTTTCTCTCTCAGGTACTTCATAGTTCCCTATATCTTCTCCAGGGATTATATCTGCATAGACCTTTGAGCTTCTCAGCAGGTGAAAGTCTCCCTACATTTTTGTATTGTAAGACCAACTCAGTCCTGCTCTTTTGTAAAGATAGATTGAGGGAACAGTATATGGTTAGGGTTAATAACGGGTTCGATTTGTGTTAGGAATCATTCTGCTGGATGAATAAGAATATTGGGATCCTGTGGTATTTATAAGAATATAGAGGTGAAATATAAGTATGACAATGGAATTCTAGATAAGATTTGAAGCCCAGAAGTGCACTGGGCACTGGAGTGGGAAACTTAGCTTTGAACAATGTTCTGCACAGATATCTCAGATAAATCGATATATAATGGCAAAGGACCATGTACCTTGGTTGATTGAATGTGTAAGAAAACATCCAGTCAAAAAGGGATAGTCGGTAGGATTAGGAAGATAGTGTAGGTTTAGATAGAAGAGTGAGAATAGGATTTGGACCAAAAGTACTTTAGCAATAGAGTTTTGGTTAGAGAGTGAATGTAAATGTCAGCACATGTGAAGAGTTGGTCACAGTGATGAACTGGAAAAAATATGTAGGAAAGCATTTATCAATAGAAACATTAGGAAATCAGGCAAAGTATAAAGTGAGTGATAGGATTAGACATTTTCAACAGGTTGAGATTTAATATATAATCTTAGGAAGAAACAAATATGTAGTCACCGACAGGATAGACATTTGAGCGCATTAGGCAACCTGGACATGGATGGTTTTAGTAATCCATGCTCACTTCCTATTTAGGATTTGGTACAATCATAAGTGTGACATTTGCGTTTTGTGTCCAGAATATTACACTGAAAAAATGTATATTTATATCAGGTGACATGAGTATTTCTTCCACCATTTCTGGAAGCAATATGTTGAAGAAATATAAGTTAGTATTGGGGGTACAAATACGTGCACCCTGTGTCTCTGAATATAGAGAAAATGTATGAATAGACAATAGTGTGAATAAAGAATATAATTGTTTTCAACTTTAAAAAATGGATTGAAGTGATATCTGAAAATATAAAGAAAATTTTATATTGATAAACATACATTCATTCAAACCAATTATACATCTATTTGTAATATTAGGGTTATGGTTTATCATAAAGGGTGTGAGTTTTGCTTCAAAATTGATTATGGAAATCGAAAATAATGTGTTTGGGTAGAAGTCACATGAAAAGACCAGTCAAGACACCTGGAGGAATACATGTGTTCTGAAGCAGGAATTGATTGAAAGTGAAACAAATGCCCATAAATTTGTGAATTTGTGGATGAAATATATATCCTATGATGTCCATAATACGAATAAATATTAATGTACCAGGGTTTAATAAAAATGAACGTCAAAATGCACAGCTTGTCATATCGGAATCGAGGTGCATTGATGTTAAACTTGGTCAGTTACTGTAGAAATATGAGTTAAATCTGTTTTTCAGGTGGATGAATATTTCTGAGAATAATCTTGTGAAAAGTTGATTATAAATCCAAGTCCATGAACATGAATAAATTTAGCGAGTGTAAATAAGACACATATATTTCATATTTTCAAAAATCTGGAGAGTGTATATATATATATATATATATATATATATATATATATATATATATTTACACAAAACACACACACAGACATTAAAAAGTAGCAATATATATGCCACTCAAAATTCATCTATAAATATATATCATCCAAAGATGCAAAAATATTTATTTTACTGAACATGAGTTTATGTATAATGTTTTTCTACTAGGAAGCTCCCCTATAGGTGGAATTTTCAGTTCCAACAACGATTTGGAGGAGTGATCTCTTCTCACAATTTGTATCTACCAAGTCAGCCAACTCACAAAAATGTACATGTGATACCAGGTAGGATACTATAAATGCATATAAAAATACATGTGATGAATAGGCTACAGAGAAAGGGACAGGAATTCATATATTTGTTAATTTTAAAAACACATGGAGAACTATTTCAATTGAAAATTGACCAAATTTATAACACATACCATTTATCATGCAAAAGGCAAGTCCAAATATACAACATGACTCCTCTGAAATGCTTGTATTTCTATTCTGTTTGCGTTACTTTTCTCCATCATATTAGGATTAGTAGTCAGAGTCTAGTAGGGTATGTGAATATTTCTGAGAATAATCTTGTGAAAAGATGATTATAAATCCACATTCATGAATATGAAAAATTTAGGATGTGTAAAATAATACACATATATTTCATATTTTGAAAAATCTGGAGAGTGTGTATATATATATATATATATATATATATATATATACACACACAAACATTCACAGACATTAAAAAGTAGCACGATATGCCAATTTAAAATCACCATGAAATATATATCATCCACAGATCCAAATAAATTCATTTTACTGAACATCGATTTATGTATAATGTTGTTCAACTAGGAAGCTCACCCACAGGTTGAATTTTCAGTTCCAACAGCGTTTAGGAGGAGTGATCCCTTTTCACAATTTGTATCTGCCAATTCAGCCACCACACAAGAATGTACGTGTGGTAACAGGTAGGATTCTAAATGTGCATATAAAAATACAGGTGCTGAATAGGCTTCAGAGTAAGGGAGACAGGAATTCACATATTTCTTAACTTTTAAAATACATGGAGAACTATTTCAAAAAAATTGACAAGATTTAAAACTCCTACACTATATAATTCATAAGGCAAGCCCAACTATCCACCATGCCTCCTCTGAACTGCTTGTAGTTCTATTCTTTTGGGGGTATTTTTCTCCAACATATTAGGATTAGTAGTCAGAGTCTAGTAGGGTATGTGTTAATGTCAGTGATTCAGTATTTTGAATGGAAAATAGGAAAATGAATCCAATGTGTATGCAAATATGTGCTTCAGAAAAATCTTCCCACTCTCATCCAGAACAATCCCTTGACATTACCTTCGCCCCAAGTAAGACACAATTAGAGGAAAAGTGATAGAAAATATGTGAATACATATCTGAAATGGAATTTGATCAGGAGTTCACAACCATGGAGGTGGTAGAGGAGTTTTCAAAAGTATGGGACAGGGTAAGCACTCCACAATCACAGAGCTCTGCTGGCCTAAAGACTTCTTGAGAAACTGCCTCTGAGTTTGGGCACTTGAAATATATGTTGTTTTCAGGAGCTTTTGCTTCCTTCTAGTGAGACGATCAAAGCTGGGTCAGCATCTATGTGACCTGGAGGACATAAATTGTAATATTCCAATGAACATGAGGGAGCAGTGCTGAATTCTCTCTTTGTAGGTATACTATGGCCACTTGGGGCTAAGTGTGTCCCCGCGTGGACTGTATATTCATTTGTTCCTCTTCCACTCTTCATTGTGTTTCTTGCTGCTGCACTGCGACTTTGGTATTTGCTTCACGAAATACATGGAGTTCAACTGGGACACAGTGGTCTAAGTGTCTGCCCGTGTGGACTGTGAAGCCATTTAGTAATCCTCCACTTTTCCTGGTGTTTCTTGCTGCTGCACTGCGAGTTTTGTATTTGCTTCATGAAATACAAGGAGTTCAACTGGGACACAGTGCTGGAGGGAGTTCTATCACATGTGGTGGCTCACACATGAGCATTCATGAAACCGGCCTCTATACCACATAGCTTGCTCCCTTGACCATAGCAACCTGATTCTGTAAATTACCCTAAAACCTCTCCATATAACAAGATGTGTTTACTTATAATGGTCTCCTGGCTGCACCATGTCCGTCTCATGACATTTGGAATCCAAAGGCAGATCCACATGGCCCCATCACAGATGTTTTATCACACACCTGCCTACCACTGCTCTAGGCCCTCTACTCATCAGGCTCCAAATTACTGGCATCTCGGTTCTACACCATTTTCATTAAACCCAATCAATCAAGGCACTGTCTGGTACACTCATGATCAGAAATAGGACATCCAAAGGTTCTGTATGCCACCTGTTCATGGGAATTTCAAAAAGTTAAACTATTTATCTAGCCATTTATCAAGGATGAAGTTGGAGGCACAGTGGACTTCAATTCATGCAGGAACCATTAAATGGTGAGTATGATCATTTCAATGAAAACTCTGGAGAACTCTCACAGGCAAGGCTTCCCAAAGAGTGTCCAAAAGGTCACCTGAAGCCAGGCTCATTGAGGTCTACAATTGAGATCCATGAGTGTTTTGATCTCAACTATGGCTGCCAAGTCTTTCAGAATAAAATCTTGTGGTATCCTGACTGAGATTCCCAGTGCTCTGTGGAAAGCTACCCTGGGCCTACATCTCAGGTTCCAAGGGCGACTCTCATGCATGGCCTCCTCAAATCCCAACACAACTCATGGCAATACTTCACTAAGCTCAGTTCCAGGACAGAGTGTCTAAAAGGAGTCACACCAGAGTTCAGGCCCAGGAGGACCCAGTAATCTCTTCCAGCTACCACACATATGACCACAATTTAAATCAAAACACTCCCACATGGGCCTCATCTTCTTCTACACAGACACGCATCATAAACTCTGGCTGGAAGTTTCCATGAGGGGTGCAGCCCAAGACAGTGTCCAAAATAAGCTCCATTGCCCCTCATTTGCCAAAAGTCAGGGTGGCCTAAACACCCTTCCTTTGAACCAGGAGTGATCAAATAAGCCTGCCTTTAATACTGCTCTGTTTCTCCAATTTGAGGCCTAATGACTGTCAGGTGTAGATTTTCTATGTGATTTGGAGTCATGAGAAAACCCAAGCACCTATGGGCTATCCACTGTAGGGCTTTGAAGAACTCATTTGACCCAAATGATCCCTATTCTCACTTGACGGAAGTCAGGAACTGAAAAGGTCGAGCAAACTTCGGAGGAAAAGACCACCAAGAGACTGTCTCATGCCACAGCAAAGGGTTTATTGGGGGTCCAGCATGCTGAGGCTCAGAGCTCACTTCAGAGGAGCAAAGAACAAAGAGCCCCGAGAACAACTTGAGCAGAGTTTATATACATTCTTTAGAGAGGGCAGGGACTTTACATACATCATAGCCTCCTTTAGAAAATCATCATATACCGTGGGAAAATCAAATAATAACTCTAAAACATGATTAGCACATTCATTGGCGGGAACAGGTTGGGCAGCGGGTGATTGGTCAGCCGTGAGAAGGAGTATACATTTAAACTGATTGGTTGAAGCACTGAGATGTATACGTGCAGATCTGCATGGTTTCTGGGAAGGGGTGGTTAAGTAACGAGGTGGTCAGGGAAGATTTCAACACACATCTAATGGGAAGATCCGGGAATTGTCTTAAGTGCCACAGGAATTTCAGGTTCTGAGTGCAGCTTGGAAAATGTACAAAACCTGGTTGTTTACGTTTCAATTTCAATTTCTTTTATTCTTTCATTTCCCACCCCTTTTTCTGACTACTTTTAATCTTAAAAGTAATGAATCAAAATTATTGTGGGGTTTCACATTCTATTCCTACCAGTGCAGCATATTTCTGTCTGATTATCATGAGTTTCACCTGCCTAATCTGAGCCTGGAGAAAGGAAACTATGTGGTTAAGCAAACAAGGTCCCACAGTTAGCAACACCATAAGGATGATCAGGGGTCCAGCTAAGTCTGATATTAGTGTAGTTACCAGGGGTACTGGGTTAACCATGACTCAAAGCACCCTTGTTGAATCTCCCATTCTCTCTGGCGCTCTTCAAGGTATTTTCTTAATTTACTCATGAATTATTTTGCAACTCCAATATGGTCAGCATAAAAACAACATTCTTCTCTCAGTGCAACACAGAGGCCCTCTCCCTCATCAAGAGGAGGTCTAATCCTCACCTGTTCTGTAAAACAACTTCAGAGAGAGAGGTTAAGTATTCCTGCAAAGCTGTGATGGAGGTCTCTAACGTCTTCAAGTCTTGATTTATTGCTGTTTCTAATTGGGCCATTTGTTGTGAACCACGCATCATAGAAGCTGTTCCCATACCCACTCCTGCAGCAGCTCCTATCCCCAATAGGATGGCTAGAGTAAGGGACAATGGTTCCCCTTGATATCGGGTTGTTTGTCCCCCTAGTAGACCTTCAAATGATTAGGCATTATGATAGAGTACCCTGGAGAGTATCTGCACCATTACACAATAATTTACAGGGCTGTCAAAGACCTGGGCTGAAATACAAGGAGTTCTGACTGTGTGGAGTTCAGTACCATAAAGGTTCCTTTAATTAGTTCCCAGGGGGAGGAGTCAGATGTACTCTGGACTGGGGAAGTAGGCAAAGACGGAATCCAGGAAGTATTAGATGGTAGAGGGGTTCTGGTAGATCTAGGCATGGAAGGTTTAGGAGGCTTAATTCCTGGCTTGAGGGGATTGGGTACTATTGCTGTGGGATTTTCTTTCTTTTTAAGCCAGACGGTGAACCAGAGACCAAATTCATCACCTGGGCCATAAATATAGAATCGCATTCCCCACGTATTTCCCATAGGCCAGGTTTTTCTGAGGTAGCCCCTTCCTTTGGAAGTGAAAGTTATATTGAGGGGGTAACATAGAGTATTCTTTCCACAGCGAGTTTTTGACACCACTGGGCTAGCAGCACATTTCTTGGGATCAATCCAGGTGTCATTTCATCCTACCGGAATCATACTTTCTGGGGAGTTTGGGTTCCACCATGCAGCTTTCTTTTGTTCACAACCCCAAGATCTACAATAAAAGTCACTGGGTCCTCCACAGGTTTGGGCCTGTTTTATGACTTTGGAAATCAGGTGGGCACACATAATAGTCAAGACTGGCTAGTTTACACCTGAGCTGGGGGAGATGACATCCATAATTCATGGGTTAAGGTGGTCTATGTTGCCCTGGTTAGGGTTTGAGTGGGATCTGTGTGGGGTCCTCTATGTCAGGGAGATCCCAGTCAGGGAAGCCTATGGCAAGCTGACAAATGTCCGGGTGGAGAGATGGCCACCAAGTCCATAAGGTGGCTGTTTGTGAAATAGATCACACTACTTGCCCATTAGGATTCATTACTTGCCCTTGTTGCTGAGCACGCTGATGGGGATTAGGGCTGCTGGTGGTCATGGGAAGAATCCATAGCCCTACCCACATGACGGACACGCAACTTGAGATGGATACCAGTCTGTAGAAGTTTCCAGCCAGAGTCTGTACAGGGCTCAGGCATGAGATGGGAGGCATTGATCCAGGAAGTGATCCCATCCACTTTCACCACTGTGGGTGTTATAAGCAGCACCTGGTATGGTCCTTTCCAGTGGAGTTCCAGGGATGACACCTGACGCCATCTCACGTAGACGAAGCCTCCCACTTGATATCAATGTGGTGTTCCCTCGTCTCCAGTCTGATAAGCAGAGGCCAAATGTTTCCACAGGTATCGCTGTGTGCTGGGTTTGTTAAAGGGCTTTAAATCTGTCAAGCAAGGGGGTGTGAAAGGAATCATTAAGTCTCATAGTTGGGGTTAGGTCCCCTACTGGAGGAAGGGCACCATTGAGAATTTCATAAGAGGTGAGGTTACACAAAGAGGCGGAGGGGGTATTTCTTTCACAAAACAGTGCATAAGGTTGGAGCATAGTCCAATTTTTTATGCCAGTCTCCAAGCTTAATTTTGTTAAGTACTCTTTGATGGTTCTATTCATCCTTTCTACCTGTCCTGAGCTCTAGGGTCTATAAGCACAATGTAACTTCCAATTAATCCCCACGGTCCTGGCAAATCCCTTACTTTCCTGGGGCATGAATGCCGGTCCGTTAGCGGACCCTATTACCTTAGGCAGGCCGAACCTTGGAAAAATGTCTTCTACGATCTTTTTGACTACCATCTGAGCTGTTTCTTTCTTCATGGGGAAGGCTTCGACCCATCCTGAAAAAGTATCTACAAAGACTAGGAGATATTTAAGTTCATACCTTTGCTGGCTTAATTTCAGTAAAGTTCAATTCCCAGAATTGTCCTTGTCTGGTTCCTCGTAAGCGCTTCCCTGCAGGAAGCTTGGATGGGTAAGCATTAACTACTTGGCAGACTTGACAAGCTCTAGTCACCTGCTCAGCTATTTCTTTCCTCTGTGAGTCAGTCAATAATAAGTCCTTTCTCCGGTCCTTTAAGAGTGCCTATATCTTCTCTGAGTCTAAGTGGGTGAGCTGGTGTACGTCTTTGACATAAAGGTGGGCTTTTTGAAATTGTAAACTTGGCTCTGTAGGATCCCAGAGTTCTGTATCTGTCTCCTCAGATGATAAGTTGACTGAATGTTCCGGTGCGGCCAAGTCTCCTGATTGTTGTTCCCCCTGGTGTGGAAAAAATTAACACAGTCACTCCATTTAGGGCTGCCAATTAAGCTTCCTCATCTGCCCTTCTTTTTCCAACCGCCACGGGGTCGTTTCCCTTCTGGTGCCCTGGGCAGTGCACTATAGCTAGTTCCTTAGGGCCCTGCACTGCTGAGAGAAGTTGGAGGATCTCATCTTTGTTCTTTATTTCTTTCCAGGTGGAGGTTAACAACCCCGTTTGCTGGTAAATAGCCCCGTGCACATTTGCAGTGGCAAATGCATAGCGGCTATCAGTGTATATGGTGGCCCTTTTGCCTGTTGCTAGTTCCAATACTTTCGTAAGGGCAATCAGTTCTGCTTTTTGGGCTGATGTCAGTTCTGGGAGACCAGAGGAACACATGACATTAATTTTGCTAACTACTGCTTCTCCAGCCCACCGCTTACCATCTTGGAGGAAGCTGCTGCCATCCATAAACCATACAACTTCAGGGCAAGGCAGTGGCTGATCCTTCAAGTCTCGTCGTATACTGGTTTCCTCTGCCAGTATGTGTTGACACTCATGAGCGACGGGTCTTGATGATTCTTCTGGCAGCAGTGTAGCCGGGTTGAGTGGAGCAGCGGGTCCCAGCGTGATTCTGTCTTTGTCAAGCAAGAGGTTCTGGTAGTGGGTTATTCTAGAGTTTGATAGCCACATCTCTGGAGGCTGACAGATGATGCACTCCAGTGCATGGGGGATTATAATCGTTAGCTTCTGTCCCAACGTTAATTTATCAGCATCTTTTATTAGAAGGGCTGCCGCTGCTATAGCTCTTAAGCAATGGGGCGACCCACTAGCCACTGGGTCCAGTTTATTTGATAAGTATTCTACCGGCCTTTTCCAAGGTCCCAAAGTCTCAGTGAGCACAACCCGTGCTATTCCTTTCTTTTCCTCGATGTAGAGACTGAAGGGTTTTTCTATATCTGGGAGTGCTAAGGCCAGAGCAGATAGCAGCACCTCTTTTCTGACATTATCAAAAGCTTGTTGGTGCTCAGGGGTCCATTGGAAGTGGGCATCCCCCTTTATCAGCGGGTATAAAGTGGCAGCCAGAGACGCGAACCCAGGAATCCATAACCTGCAAAAGCCGGCAGTCCCAAGAAACTCCCTGAGTTGTCTCTTATTAGATGGGGGCAGTATCTGCACAAAGGTTCGTTTTGTGGGCTCAGTGAGCCATCCTTTGCCACCCCTAAGAGAATAACCCAGGAAGATTACTTCTTGCTGACAAATTTGGGCCTTTTTGGCAGAAGCCCTATATCCAAGCCGAGCAAGCTTGGAAAATAATGCTTGGGTCCCAGACTCATAGTTCTCTTTGGTGTCGGCTGCCAGTAGCAGACCATCCACATATTGGAGTATGGTGACATCGGGGTGTGCAGTTTTGAAGTCATTGAAGTCCTTGTGGAGGGGTTCATCAAAGAGAGTGGGAGAGTTTTTGAACCCCTGTGGGAGTCTAGTCCAGGTTAGTTGGACAGATGTTCCTTTTTCGGGGTCTATCCACTCAAAAGCAAACAGCAACTGACTGTCCTTATGTACGGGCAAGCAAAAGTGAGCATCTTTTAAGTCTAGCACAGTGTACCATTCCTGCTCCAGATTCAGAGCGCTAAGCAAATTATATGGATTCGGTACAGTGGGTTGAATGTCCTGCACTCTGTTGTTGATCTCTCTTAGGTATTGAAGCGTCCGGTAGTCCCCGGTTCCTGGATTTCTTACTGGTAGCAGGGGGATATTCTAGGACAAATGACAGGGCCTTAAGACCCCAAGAGCCAGGTATTTCTGAATATGGGCCCTTATCCCATCCTTAGCTTCTTTGATTAGAGGATATTGTTTAACACTGATTGGAGAGATAGAGGCTTTTAATTCTACTACTATTGGAGGTTGTTATATGGCTAGACCTAACCCAGCAGTTTCTGCCAAGGCATTAGGATAATCTTTTATCCATTTCTGGGGTAGTTTGCCTGTTTGATCAGTCCTAGGAGGCGCGAAGTGTTGATGTTCATCTTCTACGGATGTTGTCAAAGCCATGACTATGGGAGTTTTTACTGAAGCCTTTAGAAACTCCACTTGGGGACCATCAGGGTTAAAGGTTATTCTAGCCCAGAGCTTGGTAAGCAGATCCCAGCCCATCAATGGGGCTGGGCATTCTTGGATTACTTGGAAAGCGTGGTGGACTTTTCCATTTCCTAGGTCCATAGTCCTCTTAGTTGTCCAAGCCCAATATCTACTGCCATTAGTACCTTTAACAGGGGACCATTTATTTGATAGGGGGCCCAGTGGGGTCTTAAAGGTTGATTATACTGCTCCTGTATCCACTTCAAAGTTCACTGGGGTCCCCTCCACTTTAAATGTTACCCTGAGCTCGGAGAGGGGATCCGAGCCCCGACTTTCCTAGACCTCTTCTAGAGTCAGCACGGCGGACTGGCATCTCTGCTTCTTTTGGGGGCACTCTTTGGCCTAGTGTCCTGTTTTCTTTACAGTAGGCACACTGATCTGAGGCCAGGGGCATCCATTGGCGGGGGCCCAGGTATCCCTTTCTTTCTCCCTGCTTTTTAACTTCTGGCATATTTGGTGCTCTGACCAGAACCTTAGTCAATGCTTTAGTCTGCCTTTTGCTCCTTTCATCCTCCTTTTGTTCCCTTTCCGTCTCTCTCCTCTGTTCCCTTTCCTCCTCAGTTTCTCTCTTATAATATACTTTCTCAGCATCTCTTACTAAATCTCTCAAGGTCTTATCTTGTAATACATCTAGACGTTGTAACTTTCTCTTAATATCTAGGGCAGCCTGCTCGATAAAGGCCATTGCAACAGATGCTTGTTCATCCTCTGCCTGAGGATCAAAAGGAGTATATTTCCTATATGCTTCCATAATTCTCTCCAGAAACATATAGGGAGACTCATTAGGCCCTTGGATAATCTCTCTTACCTTGGCCAAATTAGTCGGCCCTCTGGCGGCCACTCGGAGACCCGCTATTAGAGTCTGGCGATAAGTAGACAGATGCTACCTACATTTAAAGGTGTTTGGGTGCCAGTTGGATCGGTTCATTGGCCCGTAGGGACGGAGAGGAAGCATCATAGGGGCTTCCGAGTTTTCTATTATCCGTCACCGGCGGGTTCCTTTAGGTGGCCCAGCTTCCTCCAGGGGAGGAGGGGTTGCTGCTGCTGCAGAGAAGTCCCCTGGAGTGCTTGGGTCTGGCCCAATTGCCTCTAGCGGCGGAGAGGCTGAGTCAGCGGCGAGAATATCATCTGGAACGTGTTGGGGGTTGGAGAGCGAGGGTAGAGGATAAGGAGGGGGAGGAGTGTCCAGTCTTGTGACTCAGGGAGAATGGAAGGAAGAGGGGGAAGAGTGGAAGGTTTGAATGATAGGATGCTGGGGGAAGGGGTATATGGCTGTTGATCTGGGTGGCCACGTGGCCCCGGCTGAAAGACAATATCTCTGACTTTTCGGATTAGAGGGAAGTAGAAGGATCCTTCTGGAGGGCCACCTGACTCCGAGAATGGGCCATTCTGAAGCACAGAGAATCTGCCAGGTACGGCATTTTACTGAAAAAGAAAGATTCTGGGCCCTTGAGTGGACATCAGTCCAATGATCAAGTGTCAGGGACAGAGAAGTGGAAGTGCTTTGTCCCATAATGAGAGTTACTCAAACAGGGACAGTGAAGACACAAACGCAACACAGACAAAGACAAACAGTAAACGTTTAACATGAGTCCAAGACAAAGATTAGAACTGAGTAACTGCCAAAACCTGATGGGTTAGACAATAAAGATAGCCCGTAAACTCAACATGAGTTCAGAACAATGACCAAAACTGAGTAGCCGGCAAAACCTGATGGGCTGGCGAACCGAATCCTGAAGCAAAATATAAACGAGTTGAGGAAATTAGTATTCCTTGATTTCTCTAGTCCTCTGGAGTGTCCCCCAGGAACGTGGCCTGTAGCTCTGTGACACATCTGTCAGCCACCATCAGAGAGAGCTAATGCTCTTCACTGACAGCCACTTTGCCAATACATAACCTGAAACCCAAAACCAGAAAGAGGTGCCTTACTTACCCCGAGAGGAGTCCATTGGGGTCTTTCTTCCGCCGCTGCTGGATATCTCACCTGGGGCCTCCAGATGAATAGGTGGGGCGAACGTCAGAGAAAAAGACCACCAAGAGGCTTTCTCATGCAACAGCAAAGGTTTTATTGGGGGTCCAGCATGCTGGGGCTCAGAGCTCACTTTAGAGGAGCAAAGAACAAAGAGCCCTGAGAACAACTTGAGCAGAGTTTATATACATTCTTTAGAGAGGGCAGGGACTTTACATACATCATAGCCTCCTTTAGCAATTCATCATATACCATGGGAAAATCAAATAACAACTCTAAAGCATGATTAGCACTTTCATTTGCGGGAACAATTCGGGCAGGGGGGTGATTGGTCAGCCCTAAGAAGGGGTATACATTTAAACTGATTGGTTGAATACCTGAGATGTATACTTGCTGAGCTGCAGGGATTCTGGGAAAGGGTTGTTAAGTAACTAGGTAGTCAGGGAAGATTTCAACACACATCTAATGGGCAGATCCGGGAATTGTCTAAACTGCCACAGGAAAGTGCAGCTTGGAAAGTTTACAAACCTGGTTCTTTACATTTCAATTTCAATTTCAATTTCTTTTATTCTTTCAGAACCTTACAGAGAAAGGCAAGAGAATTAATCCACAATGACTGCTCTTTTGGCCATTTTGGTTTTGGATGCACACATGGGATCTTTCTTTCGATCCATCTGGTGCTGATAATATAAGTCACAGCCTCACACAGGGCCAAGAGGCTAATTAAGACACAACCATTTTCAAAGCAATTACTACTCTGAGGTCAGTTACAGAACTCAGTCTCTGAGGAGAATCACACCAGTGTTCAAGGCTAGGTGCACCCAGTCATCTTTTCCAAAAACCACATAAATGACCACAATTAAAACCAAAACAATCCCACATGGCCCTCATCTTCTTCCATAGAGTCACTCATCATAACCTCTGGCTGGAGGATTCCTTGAATGGCGCAGCTCAATAGAGTGTCCAAAATAAGCTTTCTTGCCCCTCATTTGCCTAAACTCAGGGTGGCCTGGACACCCTTCCTGTGAACTAGGATTGATCACATAGGTCTGCCGCTAATACTGCTCTACTTCTCCAATTAGAGGCCTACTGACTGTCAGGTATAAATTCCTTATGTGATTTGGATTCATGATTAAACCCAAGCACCTCTGAAGAGCTTGGAAGAACTCATTTGACCCAAAAAATCCATATACTCCCTTGAAGAAGGTGAGGAACCTAACAGAGGAAGACAAGAGACATCATCCACAATGACTTATGTTTTTGCCATTTTGGTTTTGGATGCACACATTGGATGTTTCTTTAGATCCATCAGGCGCTGAAAATCTAAGCCATAGCCTCTCACAGGGCCAAGAGGCTGATTCAGACACATGGCTTTCCAAAGCAATTAAGCAAAGAGCCACAGGTGATGCCCATTCATTTCCATTTGAAAACTGTTTCCTTCAGGCTTCACAAAGGGGTGGCCTGAGGCAAAGACCTTCCTGACATTCAGGGCAAAAGATCAATAGGTTAGCAAAAGGCCCAAAACAGGGTTTCTCCACTGAGGCTTTTCTGGTCACACTGATATCTGAGTTTTCTGAGATGCTCCAATTCCCTTCAGCTATCCAGAACATAGCCATGTCACAGAGTTTGGAGGTGGTACATATTTTGGACACAAAACCATGAGCCTATTCTGGAGAGTGGCCAAAATTCAGGAAGAAAACAGAAACTTAGTAAGATAGTAGGTGTTGCCCATCGATAAGGCAACCTGCAGTCCATTACTAAAATGGACAGGATGAATGCTGGGAAGCTTTCTACTAGACAGGACACATCCATTGATGCATTCTCTTTTCTAATGTCTACAACCATGGACACAGTGGGAGACACAGACACAGAAACACTTGCCTTGTCAAAGTTCTTTCTAGAAATAGTCCACTCCAAACCAAACACACCGCCTTTCCTACCTATTCTCAGAACATGAGACAAAACCACAAACTCACACACACACTCAAAAAGGCACCTCCTTCCCCCAAGTAAGTCTGTGACTATCCAGAGTGTCCTTTGACTGGTGGGCCATTTTATGTTCCCCCGAAAAGGCCTGTCTTGTCTTAGATCTGGTCTCCTTGTCAAACACTGTGAAGTTGTCAGGAGCCTGTTCTGACCACTACATGCTTTCTCAGGGAAGGCCCGTCTTCAGAACTCTCCTCGCATTTGGCCATCCTCACATCAGTAGGTACCAAAAAAGACAGACTCTGTCCTTGGTAAATCCAAACATGTGAGCCCACTGGGACTGAGACTGGTACTGGCTCTGTGTGCCTGGCTTCCTGGATCCCAAATTCAGAGAGTTCCATCACCAAGGAAGTGAGGTAGGTCACTTATTTCAAGAATTTAATGAGTTCACTGCCTTGGCAACCACTTTGTTATAACAGTTGCTTCCAAGGGTCCCATGAGATGGAGGATACCCTACTTCCTCTGACACTTTCACTAGTTAGAATGGTATATCAACCATATGGAACCAGAAACAGCTCTCCACATTGTCCTGGTTTGGTCCATATTCTCTCCATTAAGAATAGAGAGGCTGATTCAGACACAACCCTTCATCCTGACAAGGTTGTTTGCCATGGAAGATGACTTTTGCTCTCTCAGGTCCTATATAGCTGCCTAATACTTCTCCAGGGATCATTTCTGCTTGGACCATTGAGTTTCTAAGCAGGTGGAAGATCCCCTACATTCCTGTATTGTAAGACAAACTCTGTCCCTGCTCTTCTGTAAAGGTAGATTGAGGGAACAGTGTATGGTTAGGGTTAATAACAGGTTCGATTTTGGTGAGGAGTCATTCTGTTGGATGAATAATGGTATTGGGAACCTGCGATATTTACAAGAATATATAGGTAAAATATAAGTATGGAAACAGAAATCTAGGTATGATTTGAATCCCAGAAGGACATTGGGACCTTCATTGGGATACGTAGCTTTGAATTATGTTCTGCACAGATGTCTCAGATAAATCGATATACAATGTTATAGGACCTTGTACCTTGGATGATTGAATGTCGAAGAGAACATCCAGGATAAAAGGGATAGTTGGTAGTATTAGGAAGACAGTTTGTAAGTTTAAAAAGAAGAGTGAGTATAAGTTTTGGACCAAAAATTCTTTAGCAATAGGGTTTCGGGTAGAGAGTGAATATGAATTTCAGAACGTGTGAAGAATCAGTCACAATGATGAACTGGGGAAAATATGTAGGAAAGCAGATATCCATAGAGACATTAGGAAATCATGCAAAGTGTAAAGTGAGTGATTGGATGAGACATTTTCAATATGATTGAGTTTCAATATATAATCTTAGGAAATAACAAATATGTAGTCCCCAAAAAGATTGACAAGTGGGAGCATTAGGCAGCCTGGACATGGATGTTTTTAGTAATCCATGTTCATTTTCCATTTAGACTTTGGTACAATCATAAGTGTGATGTTTGCATTTTCTGACCAGAATATTGCTGTGATAAAATGTATATGTGGATCAGGTAACATGAGTATTTCTTCCACCATTTCTTGGAGCCATATTTTGAAGATGTATAAATTAGTATTGTGGGTAAAAATAGATGTACCCTGTGTCTATGAATATAGAGATAATGCATGAATAGAGCGTAGTGTGAATAAATAATATTACTTGTTCCAACTTTAAATAATGGATTAAATTGATATCTAAAAATATTCAGGAAATCTTATATTGATATACATACATTCATTTCAACCAGTAATACATCTAATGGTAATATTAGGGTTGTGGTTTATCCTGAAGTGTGTGTGAGTTTTGCTTCAAACTGATTATGGAAATCAAATATAATATTTTTGGAAAGAAGTCTCATGAAAAGACCAGTCAAGAAACATGGAGGAATACTTGTGTTCTGAAGCAGGAAGTGATTGACATTGAAACAAATGTCTAAAAATTTGTGAACTTGTGGATAAAATATATATCCTACGATGTGCATAAACTGCAGAAATAGTAATGTACCATTGTTGAATAAAAATGAACGTCAAATTATATGTCATGTCCCATAGGAGTCTACTTGCGTTGATATTAAACTGGGTCAGTTACTCTAGAAATATTAGGATTTGTGTGCAGCTTTCACTGAAGTCAGTTTTCAGTACTAGGAAACAAATATATATTTCAAGTTGATGAATAATTCTGAGAATAATCTTGTGAAAAATCGATTATAAATCTAAATACATCAACATGAATAAATTTAGGGAGTATATATAAGACACATATATTTCATATTTTGAAAAATCTGGAGAGTATGTATATATATATATATATATATATATATATATATATATATATACATAAAACATACACACAGACTATAAAAAGTAGCAATATATATGCTAATCGAAATTCATGATTAAATATATATAATTCACATATGCAAAAATAATTATTTTACTGAACATGGATTTTTGTATAATGTTTTTCTATTAGGAAGCTCACCCATAGGTTGAATTTTCAGTTTCAACAGCGTTTAGGAGGCGGGATCTCTTCTCACAATTTGTATCTTCCAAGTCACACAACACAAAAAAATTAACCTGTGATACCAGGTAGGATTCTATATGTGCATATAAATATACATGTGCTGAATAGTCTATAGAGAAAGGGAGACAGGAATTCACATATTAGTTAATTTTAAAAACACATGGAGAATTATTTTAACCAAAAATTGACTAGATTTATAACACCTACCCTTTATCATGTAAAAGGCAAGTCCAAATATACACCATGCCTCCACTGAACTGCATGTATTTCTATTTTGTTTTGGTTATTTTTCCTCCATCATATTAGGATTAGTAGTCAGAGTCTAGTAGGGTATGGGTTAGTGTCATGGTTTCAGTATTTTGATTGGAAAATAAGAAAATGAATCCAATGTGTATGCAAATATGTGCCACACAAAAATATTCCCACTCTCATCCAGAACAATGAATTGCCATTACCTTCACCCCAAATAAGACACAATTAGAGGAGAAGAGTTAGAAAATCTGTGAATACATATATGGAATGGAACATAATCAGGAGTTCACAACCTTGGAGATGGTAGAGGAGTTTTCAAAAGTTAGGGTCAGGATAAACACTCCACAACATGGAGCTCTGCTGGCCTAAAAACTTCTTGAGAAACTGTCTCTGAGTTCGGGCACTTGAAATATATGTTGTTGTCAGGAGCT
The DNA here is from genome assembly GCF_048772815.1 of Callospermophilus lateralis. Classification (NCBI taxonomy): domain Eukaryota; kingdom Metazoa; phylum Chordata; class Mammalia; order Rodentia; family Sciuridae; genus Callospermophilus; species Callospermophilus lateralis. The sequence goes on along the minus strand of NW_027512754.1, from coordinate 232,445 downwards.
TTAGCTTCATTTGTAGTGAGACCATCAAAGATGGGTCTGCATCTATGTGACCTGGAGAACATGGTTTCTTTTTTTTTAATGAACATAAGGGAGCAGTGCTGAATTCTCTCTTTGTAGGTAAACTGTGGCCACTCGGGTCTAAGTGTCTCCCCATGTGGACTGTGAAGCCATTTGGTCATCCTCCACTTTTTGTGGTGTTTCTTGCTGCTGCACTGGGAGTATGGTATTTACTTCACGAAATACAATGAGTTCAACTGGGACAAAATGCTAGAGTGAGTTCTGTCATGTGTGGTGGGTCAGGTTCTCCAGGAGAATGCACCAACAAGTCTTCTATCCAACATAGCTTGTCCCCTTGACCATAGCAACCTGTTTCTTAAAATTGACGTTAAACCTCTCCATATAACGAGATGCCTTTACATATAAGGGTCTGCTGGCTACACTATTTCAGTCACAAGCCATTTGGAAGCCAATGGAAGATCCACATGACCCCACCACAGATATTTTATCACACATCTGCACACCACTGCTCTAGGCCCACTACTCAGCAGGCTCCAACTTACTGGCATCTCTGTTCTACACCATTTTAATAAAACCAAGTCAATTAATCCACTGTCTGGTACACTCATGATCAGAAACAGGACATCCAAAGATTCTCCAGTGCCACCTGGTCATAGGAATTTCAAATATATCATGGTATTTATCTGGGATTAGGAAGATAGACGGTAGGATTAAAAAGAAGGGTGAGTAAAGGATTTGGACATTAAGTTCTGCTTCTCCAATTTGAGGCGTATTGTCATGCATGGGCGACTCTCATGCCTGGCCTCCAAAAATCCCAACACAATTCATAGCAATACATCTCTAATGTCATTTCCAAAACTCCGTTTCTAAGGGGAATCACACCAGAGTTCAAGCCCAGGAGGACCCATTCATCTCTTCCAACCGCCACACAAGTGACCACAATTAAAAACAAAACACTCCCACATGGCCCTCATTTTCTTCCATGTAGACACTCATCATAATCCCTTGCTAGAGGTTTCCATGAGGGACACAGTCCAAGACAGTGTCCAAAATAAGCTCCCTTCCCCCTCATTTGCCTAAAGTCAGGGTGGCCTGGGCACCCTTCCTGTGAACCAGGAGTGATCAAATAGGCCTGCCATTAATGCTGCTCTGCTTCTCGAATTTGAGGCCTACTGACTGTGGGGTTAAGATACTTTATGTGAATTGGAGTCATGAGAAAACCCAAGAATCTCTGGGCTTCCCTCTGCAGGGCTTTGAAGAACCCATTTGAGTGAGTCTAGGAGTTGGACCAAAAGTTCTTTAGCAATAAGGTTTTGGTGAGAGAGTAAATGTAAATGTCAGCACATTTGAAGGGTCATTCCCAATGATGAACTGGAGAAAAGGTATTTGAAAGCAGATATCAATGGAGACATTAGGAAATCAGGCAAAGTACAAAGTGAGTGGTAGGATAAGACATTATTAACAGGGTTGAGTTTGAATATATAATCTTAGGAAGAAACAGATATGTAGTCACCAATAGGAATAATATTTGAGAGCATTAGGGAACCAGGACATGGATGTTGTTAGTAATACATGCTCACATTCAATTTAGGCTTTGGTACAGTCATAAGTGTGACCCTTGCATTTTGTGTCAGGAATATTACTGTGATGAAATGTATATGTATATCAGGTGACTAGAGTATTTTTCCCACCATTTCTGAAAGCAATATTTTAAAGACTTATAAATTAGTATTGGGGATACAAATACATAGACCCTGGGTCTATGAATATAGAGATGATGCCTTAATAGACCATACTGTGAATAAATAATATAACAGGTTCCACTTTTAATATTGGATTGAATTGATATCTGAAAATACATAAGAAATTTTATGTTGATATACAATCATTCATTCCAAACAGTTAGACATCTAATGGTAATAATAGAGTTATGGTTTATCATGATGGGTGTGTGAGTTTGCCCCAAAAGTGATTATGGAAATTGAAAACAATGTGTTCAGAAAGAAGTCTCATGAAAAAACCAGTCAAGAAAGCTGGAGGAATACATGTGTTCTGAAGCAGGAAGTGATTGAAAGTGAAACAAATGCCTATAAATTTGATAAATTGTGGAAGAAATATATATCGTATGATGTGCATAAAATGAAGAAAATTAATATACCAGTGTTGAATAAAAATGAACGTCAAAATAGACATCATGGAACATAGGAATCTACTTGCATCGATGTTAAACTGGGTAAGTTACTGTAGAAATATTAGCATTTGTATATACCATTCACTGAATTTAGTTTTCAGTACTAGGAAACAGATATGTAGTTCAGGTGGATGAATATTTCTGAGAATAATCTTGTGAAAAGTTGATTAGAAATCCAAATATATGAATATTAATGAATTTAGGAGTGTATAATAAGACACATATATTTTACATTTTGAAAAATCTGGAGAATATATATATATATATATATATATATATATATATATATATATATATATATATATACACACACACACAAAACCCACACAGAGCAATTAAAAAGTAGCAATATATATGCCAATCAAAATTCATCGTGAAATTTATATGATCCACATATCCAAAAATATTTATTTTACTGAACATGGATTTATATATAATGTTGTTCAACTAGGAAGCTCCCCCATAGGTTGAATTTTCTGTTCCACAATTTGTATCTGTCAAGTTGGCCACCTCACAAGTACGTACGTGTGATACCAGGTAGGATTCAATATGTGCATATACAAATACATGTGCTTAATAGGCTACAGAGAAAGGGAGACAGGAATTCACATATTTGTTAACTTTAAAAACACACGGAGAACTACTTCAATTAAAAATTGACTAGATTTATAACTCCAAACCTATATATTGCAAAAGGCAAGCCCAACTATACACCACCCCTCCTCTGAACTGCTTGTATTTCTATTCTGTTTGAGTTATTTTTCTCCATAACATTAGGATTAGTAGTCAGAGTCTAGCAATCTATGGGTTAGTGTCAGGGAATCAGTATTTCGAATGGAAAATTTGAAAATGAACACAATGTGTATGCAAATATGTGCTACACAAAAATCTTCCCATTCTCTTCCAGAAAAATTTATTGTAATTAACTCCGCCCCAAGTAATACAGAATTAGAGAAGAAGAGTTAGAAAATCTGTGAATACATATCTGGAATGGAATATGCTCAGGAGTTCACAACCTTGGAGCTGTTAGAGGAGTTTCCCAAAGTAAGGGACACGGTAAACATTTCCCAAATGTGGAGCTCTGGTGCCCTAAAGACTTCTTGGGAAACTGCCTATGTGGTTGGGCACTTGAAATATATATTGTTTTCAGGAGCTTTTGATTTCTTTCTAGTGAGACCATCAAAGCTGGGTCTGCATCTATGTGACCTGGAGGACATGGATTCTTATTTTCCAATGTACATGAGGTAGCAGTGCTGAATTCTCTCTTTGTAGGTAAACTGTGGCCATTGTGGGCTAAGTGTCTCCCTGTGGGGACTGTGAAGCCATTTGGTCATCCTCCAATTTTCATGGTGTTTCTTGCTGCTGCACTGGGACTTTGGTATTTGCTTCACGATATACAAGGAGTTCAAATGGGACACAGTGGTGGAGGGAGTTCTGTCTTGTGCGGTGGGTCAGGGTTCTCAGGAGAATGCACCAAGCAGGCTTCTATCCCTCATAGCTTGCCCCCTTGTCCATAGAAACCTGGTTCTGAACATTGCCCTGAAACCTCTCCATATAACAATATGCCATTTCATTGAACATTCTGCTGGCTGCACCATGTCAGTCACAAGCAATTTGGAAGCTAATGGCAGATTGACATGGCCTCACAAAGATGTTTTATCATACACCTTCCCACCTCTGCTCTAGGCCCACCACTCAGTAGGCTCCAACTTACTGGTATCTCTGTTCTACACCATTTTTATGAATCCCAGTCAATCAAGGCACTGCCTGATAGATTCATGAATGATGTAGGACATCCAAATGTTCCCAGAGCGACCAGGTCATGGGAAATTCAAAAATTTCATGGTATTTATCTAGGCATTTTTCAAGGATGAAGTTGGAGGCACTGTGGGTTTTAATTCATTCGGGAACCATTAAATGGTGAGGATGCTCATTTCAATGAACGCTATCGAGAACTCTCACAGGCAAGACTTTCCAAAGAGTGGCCAAAAGGTCACATGAAGCCAGGCTCATTGAGGTCTAGAATGTGCGGTCCATGTTTGTTTTGATTCTCAACTATGGCTGACATGCCTTTAAGAATGAAATCATGTGATATCCTGGCTGAGATTCCCAGTGCTCTGTGGAAAGGTACCCTGGGCCTATATCTCAGTTTCCATGGGCGACTCTCATGCGTGTCCTCCTAAAATCCCAACACAAGTCATGGCAATACTTCTCTGAGGTCAGTTTCAGAACTCACTCTCTAAGGGGAATCACGCCACTGTTCAAGCCCAGGTGGACCCAGTCACCTCTTCCAACCGCCACACAAATGAAAACAATTGAAACCAAAAAAAATCCCACATGGCCCTCATTTTATTTCATATAGACACTGAACATAACCTCTTGCTAGAGGTTTCCATGAGGAGCACAGTACAAGACAGTATCCAAAATAAGCTCCCATGCCCCTCGTTTGCCTAAAGTTTGAGTGGCCTGGACACCCTTCCTGTGAAACAGGAGTGATCCAATAGGCCTGCATTTAATACTGCTCCATTTCTCCAATTTCAGGCCTACTGACTGTGGGATTTAGATTATTTATGTGTATTGGAGTCATGATAAAACCCAAGCACCAATGGGCTAGCCTCTGCAGGGCTTTAAAGAACTCATTAGACCCAAAGGATCCTTATTCTCACTTGATGGAGGTCAGGAAACTTACAGAGAAAGACAAGAGAATTCACCCACAATGACTGCTCTTTTGGCCATTTTGGTGTTGGATGCATACATGGGATCTTTCTTTACATCCATCAGGTGCTGACAATCTAAGCCACAGCCTCACACTGGGCCAAGAGCCTGATTCAGACACATCCCTTTCCAAAGCAATTAAGCAAAGAGACACAGGTGATGCCCATTCATTTCCATTTGAAAACGGTTTTCTTCAGGCTTCACAAACGGGTTGGCCTGAGGCAAAGTCCTTCCTGACTCAGGGGAAAAGAACAATTGTTAAGCAAAAGGGCCAACCACGGTTTCTCCACTGAGATGTTAGTAGTCACACTGATATCTGAGTTTTCTGAGATGCTCGCCATTCCCTTCAGCTATCCAGTATATGGCCATGTGACAGAGCTTGGTGGTGGTACATATCTTGGACACAAAACCATGAGCCTATTCTGGAGAGTGGCCAGAATTCAGGAAGAAAACTGGAACTTAGGAAGATAGCAGGTGTTACCCATTGATTATGCAAGCCCTGGTCCATTCATTAATTGGGCAGGATGAATGCTCGGAAGCTTTCTAATAGACAGGACACATCCACTGATGCATTCTTTTTTTCTAATGTCTACAACCACGGACACAGTGAGATACACAGACATAGAAACACACGCCCTGTGAAACGACTTAGTAGAAACATTTCACTCCAAACCACATAACCGTCTTTCCTACCTATTCTCAGAACATGAGACAAAACCACAAACCCACACCAACACCCAAAAAGGCACCTGCTTCCCTCAAGTAGGTCTGTGACTATCCAGAGTGTCCTCTGACTTCTGGACCATACTATGTTCTCCCAAAATGGCCTGTCCTTTATCAGATCTGGTCTCCTTGGTCAACTCTGTGAAGTTGTCAGGAGCTAGTGGTGAGCCACTACCTGCTTTCTCAGGAATGGCCCCTCTTCAGAGCTTTTCTGGTATTTGGCCATTCTCACATCAGTAGGTACCAAGAAAGATTGACTCTGTCCTTGGTAAATCCAAACAAGTGAGCCCACAGGGACTGGGACTGAGACTGGCTTGGATGCCTGGCTTCCTGGATCCCATGTTCAGAGAGTTCCATCACCACTGAAGTGAGGTGAGGTCACTTCCTTCAGGAACTGAATGAGTTCACTGGCTTGGCAACCACTTTGTCCTAACAGTTGCTTCCAAGGGTCACATGAGATGGTGGCTGCCCCAACTTCCTGTGACACTTTCACAAGTTAGATTGGTATATCAACCATAGGAACCTGGGAACAGCTCTCCACAGAGGCCTGGTTTGGTCCATCTTCTCTACATTAGGACGAGAGAGGCTGATTTGGACACAACCCTTCATCCTGGCCAGGTTGTTTGTCATGTAAGATGACTTTTACTCTCCCAGGTCCTTCATAGCTGCCTACGTCTTCTCCAGAGGACATTTCTGCATGGACCTTTGAGGTTCTCAGCAGGTGGAAGATCCACTACATTCCTGTATTGTAAGACTAACTCTGTCCCTCCTCTCTGTAATGTTAGATTGAGGGGAAAGTGTACGGTTAGTGTTAATAACATTTTCGATTTGGGTTAGGAATCATTCTGCTGGATAAATAATGGTATTGGGAACCTGTGATATGTATGAGAATATATAGGTGAAATACATGTATGAAAACAGAAATCTAGGTAAGTTTTGAAGCCCAGAAGAGAATTGGGCCCTTGATTGGGATACTTAGCTTTGAATTAGGTTCTGCACAGATGTGTCAGATTAATCAATATTCAATGGCCTAGGACCTTGTACCTTGGATGATTGAATGTAGAAGAGAACATCCAGTCAAAAAGGGATAGTCGGTAGTGAAAGGTTAATAAAATAGGTACTTGTCACTTCCTGTTTCTCTGTATGCTTAACAAAACACTTTTGAAATCTTGAGAACTCTTTGCTAATCTTGTTCCCAGAATGTGCTCTCCCCAACTGCCAAACTGCAGAATGCACACCCTCACCCGTGTGCACGCACACTGCCCACTCACCCGGACCCATCAATAAACTTTCCTCCCTGCCCTCTCCAAGAAAATTATATAAACTCTGCTTAAGGTGTTCTCAGGGCTCTCATCTCTTTTCAATTGAGCTCTGAGCCCCAGCATGCTGGACCCCCAATAAACCCTTTGCTGTTGCATGTGACAATCTCTTTGTGATCTCTTCCTCCAAGGCTTGCCCGACCTTTTCATATGGAGGTTCCACTGAAATCCAGCAGCGGCGAATGTGAGACCCCATGTGTCGTGGCTTTCACTATTTGTGTATCTTTCATTATGGGACAGAGCACTTCAATGCCTCTGTCCCTGACCATTGATCACTGGCCCAAAGTCCACATAAGGGCTCAGAATCTTTTTTATTTAGTAAAACACTGGACCTGGAAGACGCTCTGTGCCTCAGAATGACCCACCTTTCGAGTCGGATGGCCTCTAGAAGGATCTTTCTACTTCCCACTAATTTAAAAAGTTAGAGATATTGTCTTTTAGCCAGGGCCACATAGCCATCTGGATCATTCCGCCATATATCTTAACTTTGCAGGACCTCTGCAAATCTCCTCCTCCATGGGTGAAGCCTTTCCTTACCGCTGCCCCTGCTCCTACTCCTTCCCCCATGATCTCTCAAACCCTCTGCTCTTCTTCCTTCTCCACCCTCTGTTCTCCCTGAGTCACAAGATTTGACTCTACTGGATTATCCTCCCCCTCCTTATCCCCTGCCCTCTTCCCCCAATCCCCAACACCCTCTAAGTGATTCCCCTGCTGCTGACTCAGCCTCTCTGCAATTGGAGGAGCACAGCACCCTCCAGATAGCTCCCCAGTGGCACACACAGCCCTTCCTTCCCTTGAGGAAGCTGGCCCGGCTATAGGAACTCGCCAGCAGTGAATAGTTGAAAACACTGGAACTCCCATGATGCTCCCCCTCCATCCCTATGGGCCAAAGATTGACGACGGCCATGGGGGAAAAAATGCAAGCCTACCGGTTTTGGCCATTCTCCTCTTCAGACGTACATAATTGGAAATATAACAATCCCCCTTTTTCTGAGCACCCCACCTGGCACACAGGTCTGGTTGAGTCATTGATGTTTTCACACTAGCCTACTTGAGATGACTGCCAACAACTCATAGGGACTGTCTTCATGACAGGGGATCAAAATAGAATACTCCTGGAAGCTGGAAAAAAATATCCTCTGACCAGATGCGTGACTGACACAACTTCCCAAGATAATCAAAGCCAGCTTTCCTTTGAACCAACCCAACTGTGGCCCCCAAATCTTTGAAGGTAGGGAGCATCTGTTCACTTATCACCGGGCTCTAATAGTGGGTTTCCGTGCGGCCGCTAGGCGACCAACTAATTAGGCCAAGGTAAGAGAGATTATTCAAGGGCCTGAAGAACCTCTCTCTATGTTTCTAGAGAGAATTATGGAGGCATATAGAAGATATACTCCTTTCAATCCTCAGGCAGAGGATCAAAAGTCATCTGTCACAATGGCCTTTATTGGGCAAGCTGCCCCGGATATTAAAAGAAAGTTAAAATGCTTAGATGGATTACAAGATATGACTTTGAGAGATTTAGTCAGAGAAGCCAAAAAGGTATACTTTAAGAGAGAAACTGAGGAAGAGAAGGGAACAAAGGGAGGATAAAAGAAACAAAAGACAGACTAAGGCGCTGACTAAGGTCCTGGTCACAACAACAAATAGGCAAGAAATTAAGAAACAGGGAGACAGGAAGGGATACCTGGGCCCACGCCAGAGGCCACTCCTTGCCTCAGATCACTGTGCCTACTGTAAAAAAAAGGACACTGGGCCAAAGATTTCCCTAGAAAGAGACAGCCACTCCTGCCAGCCATTCTGACTCTTGAGGATGACTCCAAATGTCGGGGCTAACATCCCCTCCCGGAGCTCAGGGTAACTTTTGAAGTGTAGGGGACCCCAGTAAACTTTGAAGTGGATACAGGGGCAATATACTCAGCCCTTAAGGCCCCATTGGGCTATCTATCAAATAAAAGGTCTCTAGTTAAAGGGGCAAATGGCAGTAAGTATCGGGCTTGGACAACTAAGAGGACCATGGACCTGGGAAAAGGAAAATCCATCAATCCTTCCTAGTAATCACAGAATCCCTGGCCCCATTGATGGGCAGAGATCTGCTCACCAAGCTCTGGGCCAAAATAACTTTTAACCCTGAAGGCAACCAAGTGGGATTTCTAAATCCTTCAGTAAAAACTCCTATAGTCATGGCTCTAACTATGTCAGTAGAAAATGTACATCAACTCACTCAACTTTGTTCAAAGAAACTGCAGGCATTCCTGAAGGATCAAGAACAGAGTTTTCCACTAACCAAATCACAGCAAAAGGACTGAATGGGTAACAAAAGCCTGTCGGGTCCATCAATTGGTTTATGCTTACCCTTCCAAGCTTCCTGGAGGAAAGCACCTAGGAGGAAAAAGACCAGGACAATTCTGGGAAGTGAACTTTACTGAAATTAAGCATGCAAGGTATGGACTTAAATTTCTCCTAGTCTTTGTAGATACATTTTCAGGATGGATTAAAGCCTTCCCCACCAAAAAAGAAAGAAAGAAAGAAAGAAAGAAAGAAAGAAAGAAAGAAAGAAAGAAAGAAAGAAAGAAAGAAACAGCACAAATGGTGGTCAAGAAGATCCTGGAAGATTTTTTTCCAAGATACGACCTGCCTAAGGTAACAGAGTCTGATAATGGACCTGCATTCATGACCCAGGTACGTTAGGGGTTAGCCAGTACCCTGGGGATTACATTGTGCTTATAGACCACAGAGTGCAGGACAGGTAGCATGAATGAATAGAACCATTAAAGAGACCTTAATGAAATTAAGCTTAGAGACCGACATAAAAGATTGGACAATGCTTCTGCCTTATGCAATGTTTCATGAAAGAAATTCTCTCTCTGTTTCTTTGTGTAACCTCACCCACTATGAAATTCCCTATGGGGCCCCTATTCCAGTAAGGGACCTAACCCCAACTCTAAGACCTAACGATCCCTTCCACATCACCATGCTTGACAGACTTACAGCTGTTGAAAGAACTCAGCGATACCTGTGAAAACAGCTGGCCACTGCCTACCAACCTGGAGATGAGGGGACTCCACATCAATATCATGTAGGAGACTTTGTCTATGTAAGACAACATCAGGTGTCATCCCTGGAACCCCACTGGAAAGGACCATACCAGGTTCTACTTATAACACCTACAGTGGTAAAGGTAGACAGAATCACTTCCTGGATCCTGGCCTCTCATCTCAAGCCTGCACCCTGTCCAGACTCTGCCTGGAAACTGGAAGAGACTGGTAACCCTTTCAAATTGTGTATTCGCCAGGTGGATGAAGCTATAGAGTCTCTCCTTGACCACCAGTAGTTCTAACCCTCATCAGCCCTTTCAGCAGCGATGGCTGATCACAAATCCTACTGGAGAAGAAGTATAATCTATCTCACATATAGCCCACTTTGGGACCTGGTGGCCATTTCTCCACCCAGACATTTGTTAGCTGGCTATAGGTCTTTCCTATTAGGATAGCCCTGATGAAGAGGATCCCACTAAAATTCCATTAAATACCTTTTGTACCATAAATAATGGAAACAAACATTATGGATTTCGGGACAGGTAAGCCAGGTGCAGGTTGGCTAGCCTAGATTACTATGTTTGCCCGGCAGACAATCAAAGCCACAAACAGCAAAAGCTGTGTGGAGGAAAAGCCAATTTCTTCTGTAAGTCATGGGGATGTGAGCATACAGGGGCTTCCTGATGGAACCCGAACTCCTCATCAAATTCTGTACACAGCATTGGCCATATGACCAATTAGATAACCAAAACCCATGGCCCCCAGAGGGGTCTCTAGATCCTCAAATACTGTGTGACCTTTTTAACTTCTGCAAGTGCTCAAAAGGGTAAAAGGAGATTCCCCTATGTGGAGGCCTTTTCCCTCCTTCGCTCACATCCTGAACTATGCTTCTCCAATACATCCTCACCCTCAGCCTTCTTCTCCAGACTATCTGCTGTCACTCCAAACTCAGCAACCTGATTTCTTCCTTTCAATTACTAGATCAAAAACCCAAACCAACACCGGTTCTCAGACCATTGCCCCCTGGCTGAGAAGCAGGTACTGAGGTACCCCTGCACCGACTCACTCCTCTCCTCTCTTGTCACTGCCCGCACTGGGTCCCACCAGGTCCTCTTTCCAGCTAACCCATAGCTCAAACCAGCTGAGGAGAGCCCTCAGACCCTTATCCAAATGTAATGAAAATGGCCTTTAAAGTTGCTCTTTCATCACTGAAAACAGGTTACTAAAAATTTAAAGTCCCTCACAGGCTTTGTGGATACTCACTCCCTTCTTCCCCTCTGCTCTACCTGTTCTACTGCTCAAGTTTTGTTGCTAGGAATATCCCAAACCCCTTTCCCATTATTCTTTTACATCTCTCCTTTCTCATTCTCAGATCCATGAAGCTGCTCTAAGCCCCGACTTCTCTGTCTCCCCCCTCTGTACCAGGCCCACAGAAAAGTTTTCACTGACCTTCTCCAGAAGTCTTCACCATGGCTGACTTTAGGACTTTCAGCAAAAAAGTCCCTATAAACGATTTCAGTGTAGATAACCTTCCTCTTTTAATGTTGCCCTGTTCCACTTGGCCACTGGCTAAAAATAATCAGCATTCCTAAGCTAGACACCCCCTTACTACTTTTTCACAAAATATGTGAAGAATTCCTCTGGCCTTGAACTGGGGCTTCACAGAGATGGCAACATTTCTAAGATAAAGAAGTTACCATCTGGGCTCCATGGTAACAGCTGGCAGGGGGAAAAAAAGAAAGGGAAGTAAAAGCTCTCCCCCACCCAGTTGTCCTTGAAAAGTTAACTTGCCCAGAACAGAGAAAAAAAAAACAGAAACAAAAACAGCTTTTTGTGAACTTCTGCAGAGTGTGATCTTCTGAGCCACTTCTCTTACATTTTGGGTACAAAATTCTGAAACTACCTAAACTTGGAATTCAGAAGATTAATTGATTACAACCGAAGCAATGCCATCTGAATCTGGGTGCAACCAAATATGACTGTTTCACTGTCTTTGGTGCTATCTTAGGTGCCTTGCCTTGTCCGTCCCTACAACAGTATAATTCTATATACTAAAACATTGTTGATGTTTTCATGAAATGAAAAACGGATGTGATTAATTGTGTAATGGTGCATATGTTACCCAGAATGCTCTATCATGACGCAGGTTCATTTGAAGATCGAATAGGTGGGACATACAACCCGGTTTCACTGGGAACATATGTCCCTCACTTTAGCCATCCTATAAAGAATAGGAGTTGCCACAAGGGTGGGCACAGGAACCACTGCCCTGGTCCATGGGACACAACAAATGACCCAGTTAGAAGCAGAAATAGACCAAAACTTAAATATATTAGAAACCTCCATAACATCTTTGCAGGAATCTTTAAACTCTCTCTCTGAAGTTCTTTTACAGAACAGTTGAGGGTTGGACCTCCTCTTCATGAGTGAAAGGGACCTTTGTGCTGCATTGAGGGAAGAATGTTGTGTGAAGTTGTCAGAAGCCAGTGGTGAGCTACTACCTGCTTTATCAGGAAAGGCCCCTCTTCTTAGCTTTTCTGTCTTTTGGCCATCCTCACATCAGTAGGTACCAAGAAAGACAGACTCTGTCCTTGGTAAATCCAAAAAAAGTGAGACCACTGGGACTGGGACTGGGACTGGGTGTGCTTGCCTGGCTTTCTGAATCCCACGTTTAGAGAGTTCCATCACCCAGGACGTTATGTGAGGTAACCTCAATCAGGAAGTGAATGAAGTCACTGCCTTGGCAACCACTTTGTCCTAAGAGTTGCTTCCAAGGGTCCAATGAGATGGAGGGTGCCCCTACTTCCTGTGACATTTTCACACGTTGGAATGGTATATCAACCATAGGCACCCGAGAACAGCTCTCCACACAGGCCTGATTTGGTCAATCTTCTCTACATTAAGATGAAAGAGGCTGATAAAGACACATCCCTTCATTCTGACCAGGTTGTTTACCATGGAAGTTGAGTTTTCCTCCCTCAGGTCCTTCATAGCTGCCTACAACTTCTCCAGAAATCATTTCTGCATGGTCCTTTGAGGATCTCAGCAGGTTGAAGATCCCCTACATTCCTGTAGTGTAAGACTAACTTTTTCCCTGCTATTCTGTAAAGTTACATTGAGGGACCAGTGTATGGTTAGGGTAATAACAGGTTTTATTTGGGATAGGAATCATTCTGCTGGATGAATAATGGTATTGGGAACCTGTAATATTTACAAGAATATATAGGTGAAATATAAGTATAAAAACAGAAATCTAGGTAAGATTTGAAGCCCAGAAGAGCATTGGGCCCTTGATTGGGATACTTAGCTTTTAGATATCTTCTAAACAGATGTCTCAGATAAATCGATATACAGTGGCATAGGACCTTGAAAATTGGATGATTGAATGTAGAAGAAAACATCCACTCATATAGGCATAGTTGGTAGGATTAGGAAGATAGTCAGTAGGTTTAGGAAGAAAAGTGAGTATAGGATTTGGACAAAAAGTTCTTTAGCAATAGGGTTTGCGGTAGAGAGTGAATGTAAATGTCACCACATGTGAAGAGTCAGACACAATGATGAACTGGGGAAAATATATGGGGAAGCAGATATCAATGGAGATATTAAGAAATCAGGCAAAGTATAAATTGAGTGATAGGATTAGACATTTTCAACAGGGTAGAGGTTGAGTATAAAATCTTAGAAAGAATCAAATATTTAGTCACCAATAGGATTGACATTTGAGAGAATTAGGCAATCTGGACATGGATATTGTTAGTAATCCATGCACACTTTCCATTTAGGCTTTGGCACAGTCATAAGTGTGAACTTTGCATTTTGTTTCCAGAATATTACTGTGATAAAGTGCATATGTAGATCAGGTGACATGAGTATTTCTTCCACCATTTCTGTGGGCAATATTTTGAAGGTGTATAAATTAGTATAGGGTGTACAAATAGGTGTTCCCTGTGTCTAGGAATATAGATAAAATGAATGAATAGACCGTACTGTGAATAAATAATATTACTGGTTCCAACTTTAAATATTGGATTGAATTGATATTTACAAATTTACAGGAAATCTTATATTGAGATACATACATTCATTACAACCATTTATACATCTAATGGTAATATTAGGTTTATGGTTTATCATGAAGAGTGTGTGAGTTTTGCCTCCAGATGTAAAGGTCGGGCGTGCATTGGAGGAAGAGACCACCAAGAAACTGACTCATGAAACAGCAAAGGGTTTATTGGAGTTCCAGCATGCTGGGGCTCAGAGCTCACTTGAATACAGCAGAGAGCCCTGAGAAGAGCTTGAGCAGAGCTTATATACTTTCCTTGCCGAGGGCAAGGAGGGAAGTTTATTGATGGGTCAGTGGGAGTGGGCAGTTTGCATGCAACCAGGTGAGAGAGTAAATTCTGCAGTTTGAAAACTGGGGACAGCACATTCTGGGAACAAGATTAGCAAACAGTTCTCAAGATTTCAACAGTGTTTTGTTAAGCATAGAAAAAAACAGGAAGTGACAAGTACCTATTTAATTAACCATTCAATAACAACTATACCTTTTTAAATGGATGTTCTCATCTACATTCAATCTTCCAAGGTACAGGGTCCTATGACATTGTATATCAATTTACCTGAGACATCTGTGCAGAACGTAATTCAACGCTAAGTATCCCAATTAAGGGCCCAATGCCATTCTGGGATTCAAATCTTACTTAGATTTCTGTTTTCCTACATATATTTCAACTATATATTCTTATACATATCGCAGCTTCTCAATAGAATTATTCATAAACAGAATGATTCCTAACCCAAATCAAACATGTTATTAACCCTAACCCTAAAGTGTTCCCTCAATCTAACTTTAAAGAAGAGCACGGACAGAGTTGGTCTTATAATACAGGAATGTAGGGGATCTTTCACCTGCTGAGAACCTCAAAGGTCCATGGAGAAATAAGCCATGGAGAAGATGTAGGCAGCTATGAAGGACCTGAGAGAGCAAAAGTCATCTTCCATGGCAAACAACCTGGTCAGGATGAAGGGATGTCTCTGAATCTGCCACTCACACCCTGTGAACTGCGCCACTTCACAGGTGAATAACGAGTTAGAACGACAAAAAATTATCTTGTTAGGATCTTACAGAAAAATGGGTGTGCACCGAAACCTAGAAGAATGATTTCCACCAATGAGGTCCGGTAATTGAGTCTCAAACACGAGCCAAATGTGCGACCGGAGATCCGGGCTGACAAATCTGTGTGGCCTGCCCCGTGGCTAGAGACAGCAGGGCACCACCTAGAAGCGACCAGCCGGCAGGGAGAAACGTTGCTGCAGATTCTGTGGAATCCTGCTGGCTGACCTCCAACTGAGCCCCGGGCTGAGTTTGGGATTTCAAACGGGGAAGGAAGTGCTACAGTTCTATCCCCCCACAATAAAAACTCCACCAAGGAAACCAACGGCCACCACCTTGGAGAGCAGAAGTAACCACCACCACTCTCCAACAGATTGCAACAATAAAACAGGTTTGTGTTACTCAGCTCATCTCCCATACAGCAGGGAATTCACATAAAATCTCTCTTAGGCTTTCCATTGGAGAGATTATCAGAGAGAGCCTGCATAAAGACGTCGGGAAAACTAGATGCACCTGACCTTCAAATTCCCCTCCCATCAGCGGCGAAAACGAAACCTGTCTAGCCAGAGCTGGGAGAGGGGCAAGAGGAAAAAATCAAAACAATAGAGTGCCGGGGTTCCCCATAGACACCATCCACACCCAAGAAACGGCAGGCCCAGAGGACAGTATGAGCTGCCGAGAGGCATCACTCAGGGGAAATCTGGTCTAGCACGAGAAACCAGGACTAGCAGGAGATAACAGGGGACTAGAGGCCAGGCCCGCGTGACTGGGCGGCTGGAGAACGCCCGCCCACTGGTCACAAACAGCCCGCTGCTGGTGCGACTGGGTGGCTGGTGCCCGCCTGACTACCAGCGACCAATCGCCCGCTGGCTGCACGTGCAACTGGGTGGCTAGAGATCTCCCGCCCACCAGTGACAGCCCACCCGCTGACTGTGTGACTGGACAGCTGGAGACCGCCTGCCCGCCGGCGACCGGGAGTTGAAAACAAACAGAGACAGATCAGTCCCAGCCCACTCCCATTTGAACACCCTGGCAAGGAGCCTGGGGCCCGCCATAGCAGACAGGTGACATCACTGGAGCTCGGCCATCGCAATTCCTTCCAAGCAGAATTCACTTTAGCAGGCATAGTCTACCAACACAAAGGAGAGACAACAGATATATTAAACCAAAACAAATCTATAGAATAGAGCAGAAAAACAGCAATCAAATAGAGATGGAAAACAACGTGAACATCATGAAAAAACAAAGGAAAAAAATGTGTACAAACAATGCAGGACAACTTAATTCTACAGGAGGACCTAGAATCATCAGAAACAGGGATAGGGAAAAAAACTCAAGGCTTACCTAACTCAGATGGAAAGGGATATTAGAGAATACATGAATCAGCAAGTCCTAGCAATAAAAGTATATTTTGAAAATGAATTAAACAAATTCAAATGGCAAAGAACAAGCTTTACCAGGAGATAGAGATCTTAAAAAAATCAAACAGTAATCCTAGAAATGCAGGAAACTATTAATTAAAACTCAAACGAGAATATTACAAATAGACTAGATCAAATAGAAGTCAGAACATCAGATAATGACGACAACGTTTATCAACTTGAAAAGAATATAGTCAACACAGAAAAGATGCTTAAGTCCCAAGAGCAGTCTATTCAAAAGATATGGGATGTCATAAAAAAAACAAATTTCACAGTCATCGGGATAGAAGAAGCCATAGAGATTCAAACCGAAAGAATGGACAACATATTAAATGAAATAATTCTAGAAAACTTCCCAGAGATGAAAGATGGAATGGATTGCCAAATCCTTGAAGCCTACAGGACCCCAAACATTCAAAACCATAATAGACCAACTCCAAGACATATAATTATGAAGATAACCAACATACAGAACAAGGAGAGAATATTAAAAGCTACGAGAGAAAGGAGGCGGATTACATTCAGGGGTAAACCAATTAGATTAACGACTGATTTTTCATCACAAACTTTGAAAGTGAGAAGATCCTGGAACAATGTATTTCAAACACTGAAAAATAATGAATTCCAACAAAGAATACTGTATCCAGCAAAATTAAGCTTCAGATTTGACAATAAAATTAAAGTCTTTCACAATGAATAAAAAATAAAAGAATTCACACCCATAACACCAGCACTGCAAAGGATTTTGGGCAAAATACTACAAGAAGAAGAATTGAAAAATAGTGCCCCAAACTAACAGTGGGAGGTATCTCAGTAAAGGGGGAGGAAAATAACCAAAAAGTAAAAACTAGCCAAACTAAAATAAATAAATAAATTAACATGAATGGATGTACAAATCATATTTCAATTGTAACCTTAAATGTTAATGGCCTAAACTCACCATTCAAGAGACATAGGGTAGTAACCTGGATCAAAAAAACAAATCCAACAATATGCTGCTTTCAGGAGACTCATATGATAGGTAAAGACATACACAGGCTGAAAGTAAAAGGTTGGGAAAAATCATACCACTCACAGGGCACACGGAAGCAAGCAGGAGTGGCCAAACTCATATCAAATACAATCAACTTCAAACCTACGTTAATCAAAAGGGATAAAGAAGGACACTATATAACGTTAAAAGGAACCATCCACCAACATAACATAACAATTACCAATTTGTATGCAGCAAACAAATGAGCTGCCACACTCATAAAACAAACTCTTCTCAAGTTCAAGAGTCAAATAGACTACAACATAATAATTATAGGTGACGTCAACAGACCGCTCTCATCATTAGACACATCCTCTAGACAAAAACTGAATAAAGAAACTATAGAACTCAACAGCACAATCAATAACCTAGACTTAACCGACATATATAGAATATATCAACCATCATCAAGTGGATACACCTTCTTATCAGCAGCAGATGGATCCTACTCAAAGATAGACCATATATTAGGTCATAGGGCAACTCTTAGTAAATATAAAGGCGTGGAGATAATACCATGCACCATATCAGATCATAATGAAATGAAACTGGAAATCAATGATAAAAGAAGGAAGGAAAAATCCTACATCACATGGAAAATGAACAATATTCTACTGAATGATCAATGGGTTACAGAAGACATTAAGGAGGAGACAAAAAAATTCTTAGAGACAAATGACCATACAGACACAACCTACTGTAATCTATGGGACACAATGAAAGCAGTTTTAAGAGGAAAATTCATTTCTTGGAGTTCTTTCCTCAAAAAAAGAAAAAAACAACAACAAATAAATGAACTCACACTACACCTCAAAAACCTAGAAAAGGAAGAGCAAAACAACAGCAAATGTAGTAGACGACATTAAAATAAGAGCAGAAATCAACGAAATTGAAACAAAAAATCATTGAAAAAATTGATAAACTAAAAGTTGGTTCTTTGAAAAAATAAATAAGATTGGCAGTCCCTTAGCCATGATAACGAAGAGAAGAAGAGAGAGAACTCAAATTACTAACATAGGGGGTGAAAAATGCAATACCACAACAGACACTACAGAAATATAGAAGATAATTAGAAAGTATTTTGAAACCCTATATTCCAATAAAATAGAAGATAGTGAAGATATCAATAAATTTCTTAAGTCATACGATCTGCCCAGATTGAGTCAGGAAGACACACACAATTTAAACAGACCAATGACAATGGAAGAAATAGAAGAAGCCATCAAAAGATAACCAACGAAAAAAAGCCCTGGACCGGATGGGTAAACAGCGGAGTTCTACAAAACCTTCAAAGAAGAATTAATACTGATTCTTTTCAAGCTCTTTCAAGAAATAGAAAAAGAAGGAGCTCTTTCAAATTCATTCTATGAGGCCAAAATCACCCTGATCTTGAAATCAGACTAAGACACTTCAAAGAAACAAAACTACAGACCAATATCTCTAATGAACTTGGATACAAAAATTCTCAATAAAATCCTGATGAATCGAATACAAAAGCATATCAAAAAAAATTGTGCACCATGATCAAGTAGGATTCACCCCTGGGATGCAAGGCTGGTTCAATATACGGAAATCAATAAATACTATTCACCACATCAATAGACTTAAAGACAAGAACCATATGATCATCTCGATAGATGCAGAAAAAAACATTTGACAAAGTACAGCATCCCTTTATGTTCAAAACACTAGAAAAACTAGGGATAACAGGAACTTACCTCAACATTGTAAAAGCTATATATGCTAAACCTCAGGCTAGCATCATCCTAAATGAAGAAAAACTGAAGGGATTGCCTCTAAAATCTGGAACAAGACAGGGATGCCCTCTATCACCACTTCTATTCAATTTAGTTCTTGAAATTCTAGCCAGAGCAATTAGACAATAGAAATTAAAGGCATAAAAATAGGAAAACAAGAACTTAAATTATCTCTATTTGTGGATGACATGATAATATATATAACAGACCCAAAAGGGTCTACAAAGAAACTGCTAGAGATAATAAATGAATTAAGCAAAGTGGCAGGATATAAAATCAACATGCATAAATCAAAGGCATTTATGTATATCAGGAGCAAAACTTCTGAAATGGAAAGGAGGAAAACCACTCCATTCACAATATCCTCAAAGAAAATAAGATACTTGGAAATCAACCTAACAAAAGAGGTGAAAGATTTATATAATGAAAACTACAGAATCCTAAAGAGAGAGATAGAAGAAGATCTTAGAAGATGGAAAAATGTACCCTGTTCATGGATAGGCAGAACTAACATCATCAAAATGGTGATATTACCCAAAGTTCTCTACAGGTTAAAATGGATGCCAATCAAAATCCCAACGGCATTTCTTGTAGAAATGATAAAGCAATCATGAAATTCATATGGAAAAACAAAAGACCCAGAATAGCAAAAGCAATTCTAAGCAGGAATTTGAATCTGGAGGTATAGCGATACCAGAGTTCAAACTGTACTACAAAGCAATAGTTATAAAAGCAGCGTGGTATTGGTACCAAAACAGGCAGGTGGATCAGTGGTAGAGAATAGAGGACACAGAAATCAATCCACAAAATTACAACATTCTTATATATGATAAAGAGGCTAAAAGCATATTGGGAGATGGATAGCATCTTCAACAAATGGTGCTGGGAAAATTGGAAATCCATATGCACCAAAATGAAACTGAATCCCTTTCTCTCGCCATGCACAAAAGTTAACTCAAAATGGAACAAGGAGCTAGTGATGAAATCAGAGACACTGCATGTGATAGAAGAAAAAGATGGCTATGTTCTACATACTGTGGGGTCGGTCTCCAAATTCATTAGTAGGACACCCATAGCCCAAGAGTTAATAACAACAATAAACAAATGGGACTTACTTAAACTAAAAAGTTTTTTCTCTGCAAGAGAAACAATAAGAGAGGTAAATAGAGAGTCTACATCCTGGGAACAATTTTTTACCCCTCACACTTCAGATAGAGCTCTAATATGCAGAATATACAAAGAACTCAAAAAATTAAACAATAAGATAACAAATAACCCAATCAACAAATGGGCCAAGGACCTGAACAGACACTTCAGAGAGGAGGACATACAATCAATCAACAAGTACATAAAAAAATGCTCACCATCTGTATCAGTCAGAGAAATGCAAATCAAAACCACCCTAAGATACCATCTCACTCCAGTAAGATTAGCAGCCATTATGAAGTCAAACAACAATAAGTGTTGGCGAGGATGTGGAGAAAAGGGTACACTTGTACACTACTGGTGGTACTGAAAATTGATAAGGCCAATTTGTAAAGCAGTATGGAGATTTCTTGGAAAGCTGGGAATGAATGCACCATTTGACCCAGCTATCACCCTTCTCGGACTAGAGGGTCTTAACAGAGCGTACTATAGGGATACTGCCACATCAATGATCATAGCGCCACAATTCACAATAGCTAGACTGTGGAACCAACCTAGATGTCCTTCAATAGATGAATGGTTAAAAAAACTGTGGCATCTATACACAATGGAGTATTACTCAGCACTAAAAAATTGCAAAATCATAGACTTTGCAAGGAAATGGATGGCATTAGAGCAGATTATGCTAAGCTAAGCTAACCAATCCTTAAAAAAATGCCAAATATCTTCTTTGATATAAAGAGAGCACCTAAGAACAGAACAGGGAGGAAGAGCATGAGAAAAAGATTAACATTAAACAAAGACGAGTGGGGGGATAGAAAGGGGGAGAGAAGGGAAAGCATATGGAAATGGTAGGAGACCCTCAATGTTACACAAAATTACATATAAGAGGTTGTGAGGGGAAATGGGGGGAAAACAATGGAGAGAATTGAACAACAGCAGATGAGGTAGAGAGGAAAGATGGGAGGGGAGGGGAGGGGGGATAGTAGGGGATAGAAAAGGTAGCAGAATACAACATCACTATTATGCCATTATGTACAAATGTGAATGTGTAACCAATGTGCTTCTACAATTCGTATTTGGGGAAAAATGGGAGTTCATAACCCAATTGAGTCAAATGTATGAAAGATAATATATCATGAGTTTTGTAATGTTTTGAACAATCAATAAAAATAAATAAATAAATAAAGGTTTAAAATTGAGTGGCAAGAAATCAGCTAAAAAAGTGTTGAGATGCATTCATTTTGCTAAGCAGAAACTTTGTTTTGTGTAGTTGTATCTATCACAAATTTATTTTACCAGAAAACTGGCTTTTGAAAATACACTTAATTGAGATTAAAGGATAATCCACCTACCTTCATGAAAAATTCATAGCATTTCCTATATTTTTCATATTTCATTTTTTGGTAAATATTTTGTCATGGACCAGGTCTAGTCTTAGGCTATTCTTTCAGAATACTGCCTCATCTGATAAGTTGGTACAATGTGTTGGATTGTTCTTTTCATCTTTTATTTAATAGTTTCTAGCTGATAATGTGTATTTTTCATTATCTGTATTTGGACATACATACCCAACGATATCTTTGCATTTTATGTTTTACTGGGAAGAGACTCATCAAAAGCTCTGTATTATATGTATCAACAATCAAACATTTAGAGCATGAAATTATTCTTTATTTTGCATGAAAATGTCTTTGTACCATTTACTTATAAAAATTTAGAACTATTAATTATGTCCCTACTGTAATAAGTAACTAATTACCAGAAAAATTAAACAATTCACTTTATATCAATTATGAATATGAAAAGTACTAAAATAAGTATTTGGCAATTAATACATAATTGATAGAAATTGAAATCATAAGAAAGCCATTTAAAATGTCAGTGCATATGGTCCTTAAATAATAGGTTGTTCAAAAAAATTTCTCTAATTCATAAGATATAATATGCCATATTACAGCGTAACGTGATAAAAAACATTAAATTATCAATATTGATAATAAAGAATGATACCTTTTTTCTTAAATATGTTTATTTGATTTTCATTGTAAGATGTTAATTCTGGAAGACTTCAGAATTAAGAAAGTCTTGGTGTATATTATTTCTAACAGGCTAATCAAAGTACTTTTAAATATGTATGTATATATATATATATATATATATATATATATATATATATATATATATACATAATATATGTAATGCATATGCATGAATATAGACACATATGTATAATAAATGTATTGTAATATATCTATCAGGTGATTATAATTATTAAATTTTTTTAAAAAAAATAGTGACTATAAAAAACAGTCTCAAATTTAAATTTCATAGCATACAACTGTTTGTAATGCCATGAGAGAAAAATAGATATGGAGGAAAAACGAAAAAGGAAGAGAGAGAAGGGGAAAAATGAGGAAGAAAGTGAGTAAAGAAGAGGGAGAGGCGTGTTCGATGTTAAGACAAAAGTGGAGCGGCTGGGTTTGTGATTCAGTGTTAACATGTTTGCCTAGTATGTGTGAGGAACTGGGTTCTATTCTCAGCACCACATACAAATAAACAAAATGAAGATCCATCAACAACTTAAAAAATAAAAAATAAAAAACTAGAAATATTACTAAAATCCCAAGCATTTATGAATGTTAAATAATAAAATATATGTTACATAGCCTTATGTAATTTCTAGACTCCCCAAAAAAGTCATTAAATGTTGGATTATTAGTGCTATAACTAAAAATCCATTGCTCTTTCCTCTACATTCTGTGGCATTCTAGTGCTAAAATAAATTGTAGTATAACACCAAAAAAAAAAAAATCCTAATATTTCTACAGTAACTGACCCAGTTTAACATCAATGCAAGTAGATTCCTATGGGACATGATATGTACTTTGAAGTTTATTTTTATTCAACACTGGTACATTTCTATTTCTTGAGTTTATGCACATTATAGGATATATATTTCATCCACACGTTCACAAATTTATAGGCATTTATTTCACTTTCAATCACTTCCTGCTTCAGAAAACATGTATTCCTCCGTTTCTGACTGGTCTTTTCTTGAAACTTCTTTCCAAACACATTATTTTCGATTTCCATTATCACATTTGAAGCAAAACTCACACACCCCTCATAATAAACCATAACCCTAATATTACCATTAGATGTACAACTGGTTGGAATGAATGATTGTATATCAATATAAGATTTCTTACTTAGTTTCAGATATCAATTCAATCCATTATTTAAAGTGGAACCAGTTATATTATTTATTCACAATGTGGTATTTTCATGCATTATCTCTATATTCATAGACACAGGGTACACCTCTTTGTACCCCCAACACTAATTTATACGTCTTCAAAATATTGCTCCCAGAAATGTTGGAAGAAATACCCATGTCACCTGATCTACATATGCATTTTATCACTGAAATATTCTGGACACAAAAAGCAAAGGTCACACTTATGATTGTATCAAAGCTAAATGAAAAGTGAACATGGATTACTAAAAACATCCATGTCCAGGTTGCCTAATGCTCTCAAATGAAAATCCTATTGGTAACTACAAATTAGTTTCTTCCAAAGATTATGTATTCAAACTCAGCCCTGTTGAAAATGTCTAATCCTCTCACTCACTTTATACTTTGCCTGTTTTTGTAATGTCTCTATTGGTATCTGCTTTTCCACAGTTCATCATTGTGACTAAATCTTCACATGTTCTGAAACTTACATTCACACTCTAATCGAAATCCTATTGCTAAAGAACTTTTGGTCCAAATCCTATATTCACTCTTCTTCTTAAAACCTACCTACTATCTTCCTAATCCTACCGACTATCACTTTTTGACTGGAGGTTTTCTTCTACATTCAATCATCCAGTTACAAGGTCTTATGCCATTGTATATCGATTTCTCTGAGACATTTTTGCAGAATGTAATTCAACGATAGGTATCCCAATCAAGGGCCCAATGATTTCTGGGCTTCAAATCTTACTTAGATTTCTGTTTATGTACATATATTTCACGTCTGTATTCTAATAAATATCACAGGTTCCAATAACATTATTCATCCAGCAGAATGGTTCCTAACCGAAAATGAAAATGTGATTAACCCTAACCATACACTGTTCCCTCAATCTAACTTTACAGAAGAGCAGTGACAGTGTTGGTCTTACAATACAGGAATGCATGGGATCTTCCACCTGCTGAGAACCTCAAAGGTACATGCATAAATGATCCCTGGAGAAGATGTAGGCAGCGATGAAGGACCTGAGAGAGCAAAAGTCATCTCAATGGCAAACAACCTGGTAGAATTAAGGAATGTGTCTGAATCAGCCTCATTCTTCTTAATACAGAGAAGATAGACCAAACCATGCCTGTGTGGAGAGCTGTTCCCTGGTCCCTATGTTTGATATACGATTCGAACTTGTGAAAGTGTCACAGGATGTAGGGGCATCCTCCATCTCATGGGAACCTTGGAGGCAAATGTTAGGACAACGTGGTTTCCAAGGCAGTGACCTCATTCAGTTCCTCAAGGAAGTGACTTCACCTCACTTCCTTGGTGATGGAAGTCTCTGAACTTGGGATCCAGGAAGCCAGGCACCCAGAGCCATAACCCGTCCAAGTCCCAGTGGTCTAACTTGTTTGGATTTACGAAGGACAGAGTCAATATTTCTTGGTACCTACTGATTTGAGGATGGCCAAATGCCAGGAAACCTCTGAAGAGGCTCCTATCCTGATAAAGCAGGTAGTGGATCACCGCTGGCTCCTGACTACTTCACAGAGTTGGCAAAGTAGAGCAGATCTGAGACAGGACAGGCCATTTTGGGAGAACATAGTATGGCCCACCAGTCAGAGGATACTCCGGATATGACAGACCTACTTGGGGGAAGGAGGTGCCTTTGTGGGTGTGGGTGTGGGTTTGTGGTTTTGTCTCATGTTCTGAGAATACGAAAGAAAGGCGGTTTGATTGGATTGTAGTGAACTGTTTCTAGTAAGTCGTTTGACAAGGCGAGTCTTTCTATGTCTGTGTATCCCACTGTGTCCGTGGTTGTCAACATTAGAAAAGAGAATGCATCAGTTGATGTGTTCTGTCTAGTAGAAAGCTTCGCAGCATTCATCCTGCCCAATTGATGAATGGACTGCGGCTTGCCTCATGGATGGGCAACACCTACTATCTGCCTAAGTTCCTGTTTTCTTCCTGAATTCTGGCCACTCTCCCGAATAGGCACATAGTTTTGTGTTTAAGATATGTACCACCTCAAGCTCTGTTAAATGGCCATGTACTGGACAGCTGAAGGGAATGGGAGAATCTCAGAAAACTCAGATATCAGTGTGACCAGGAAAGTCTCAGTGGAGAAACCCTGCTATGGGCCATTCTCTTACTATGTATCTGTTTCCCTGAATGTCAGGAAGTTCTTTGCCTCAGGCCACCCTCATGTGAAGCCTGAAAAAAAGAGTTTTCAAATGAAAATGAATGGGCATCACCTGTGGCTCTTTGCTTAATTTCTTTGCAAAGGGATGTTTCTGAATCACCCTTTGGCCCTGTGTGCGGTTGTGGCTTAGATTCTCAGCCCCTGATGGATCTAAAGAAAGATCCGATGTGTGCATTCAAAACCAAAATTTCAAAAAGATCAGTTATGATGGATGAAGTCTCTTGCCTTTCTTTGTTAGGTTCCTGAACTACATCAAGTGAGAATAGGGATCCTTTGGTTCAAATAAATTTTTGAAAGCCCTGAAGAAGTGCTTGGGTTTTCTTATGACTCCAATTCACATAAAGAATCTATACCTGACAGTCAGTAGGCCTCAAATTGGAGAAGCAGATCAGTATTAACTGCGGTCTTATTTTATCACTCCTGGTTCACATGCAGGGTGTCCAGGCCACCATGACTTTAGGCAAATGAGCGGCAAGGGAGCTTATTTTGGACACTAACCCATACCCTAGTAGACTCTGACTAGTAATCCTAACATGATGGAGAATAATAACCCCAACAGAATAGAAATACAAGAAGTTTTGAGGATTCATGTTGTATAGTTGTACTTGCCTTTTGCATTATATAGGGTAGGAGTTATAAATTTAGT
Organism: Callospermophilus lateralis; assembly: GCF_048772815.1. NCBI lineage: Eukaryota > Metazoa > Chordata > Mammalia > Rodentia > Sciuridae > Callospermophilus > Callospermophilus lateralis. Next base: position 205,892 of record NW_027512754.1, on the reverse strand, counting down.
CAATTTTTAATTGAAACAGTTCTCCATGTGTTTTTAAAGTTCACAACCATGTGAATTCCTCTCTCCCTTTCTCTGTAGCCTATTCAGAACATGTATTTTTATATGCACATTTAGAATCCTACCTGGTATCACATGTACATTCTTGAGAGGTTGCTGACTTAGCAGATACAAATTGTCAGAAGAGATCACTAATCTGAATGCTGTTGGAAGTGAAAATTCAAACTATGGGTGACTTCCTAGTTGAACAACATTATACATAAATCCATGTTTAGTAAAATTAATATTTTTGGATCTGTGGATTATATATATTTCATGATATATATATATATATATATATATATATATATATATATATATATATATATATTGCTACATTTTAATGTCTGTTTGAGTGTGTGTGTGTGTGTGTGTGTATAGATAGATAGATAGATAGATAGATAGATAGATAGATATACACTCTCCAGATTTTTGAAAATATGAAACATATGTGTCTTATTATATACTCCCTAAATTCATTCATGTACATGTATGTGGATTTATAATCAACTTTTCACAAGATTATTTTCAAAAATATTCATCCACCTGAAATACATATTTGTTTCCTAGTACTAAAAACAAACTTCAGTGAATGGTGCATACAAATCCAAATATTTCTACAGTAACTGTCCCAGTTTAACATCAATGCTTGTAGATTCCTATGGGACATGATGTGTATTTTGACGTTCATTTTTTAACAAAACTGGTACATTATTATTTCTTCAGTTTATGCACATCATAGGATATATATTTCATTAACAAGTTCACAAATTTATAGGCATTTGTTTCGCTTTCAATAACTTCCTTTTTCAAAACTCTTGTATTCCTCCAGGTTTCTTGTCTGGTCTCTTCATGAGACTTCTTTCCAAACTCATTATTTCTGAAATCCATAATCACCTTTGAAACAAAATTCACACACTCTTTATGATAATCCATAAGCCTAATATTAAAATAAGATGGATACCTGGTTGGATTGAATGATTGCATATCAATATAAGATTTCCTGTATATTTTCAGATATCAATTCAATCCATTATTTAAATTTAGAACTTGTTACATTGTTTAATCAAAGTTTTGTCTATTCATGCATTATCTCTATATTCCTAGACACAGGGTACACCCATTTGTAACCCCAGTACTAATTTATATATCTTCAAAATATTGCTCCCAGAAACGGTGGAATAAATACTTATGTCATCTGATCTACATATACATTTTATCACAGTAATTTTCTGGACACAAAAAGCAAAGTTCACACTTATGATTTTACCAAAGCCTTAATGGAAAGTGAGTATGCATTACTAAAAACATCCATGTCCAGGTTGCCTAACGCTCTCAAATGTGAATCCTATTGGTCACTACATATTTGTTTCTTCCTAAGATTATATATTTTACCTCAAGCCTGTTGAAAATGTCTAATCCTATCAATCACTTTATCATTTGCCTGATTTACTAATGTCTCTATTAATATCTGCTTTCCTACATATTTTCCACAGTTTATCATTGTGACTGACTCTTCACATGTGCTCACATTTTCATTCACTCTCTACCCGAAACCCTATTGCAAAAGAACATTTGGTTTAAATCCTATACTCTCTCTGCTTTCTAAACCTACTGACTATCTTTCAAATAATACCGAGTATCCCTTTTTGACTAGAAGTTCTCTTCGACATTCCATCATCCAAGGTACAAGGTCCTATGCCATTGTACATCGATTTATCTGAGACATCTCTGCAGAACATAATTCAAAGCTAAGTATCCCAATCAAGGGCCCAATACCCTTCTGGGCTTCAAATCTTACCTAGATTTCTGTTTTCATTCTAATATTTCACTTTTACATTCTTGTAAATATTACAGGTTCCCAATACAATTATTCATCCTGCAGAATGATTCTTAACCCAAATCGAACCTTTTATTAACCCTAACCATACACTCTTCCCTCAATCTAAGTTTACAGAAGAGCAGGGACAGAGTTGTTTTTACAATACAGGAATGTAGGTCATCTTAAACCTGCTGAGAACCTCAAAGGTCCATGCAGAAATGATACCTGGAGAAGATGTAGGCAGCTATGAAGGAGTTGAGAGAGCAAAAGTCACCTTGCATGGCAAACCACCTGGTCAGGATGAAGGGTCGTGTCTGAATCAGTCTCTCTATTCTAAATGTAGAGAAGGTGGACCAAACCAGGCCTTTGTTGAGAGATGTTCCCGGGTGCCTATGGTTGATATACCATTCTAACTTGCGAAAGTGTCACAGGAAGTAGGGGCAGCCTCTATCTCATGGGACCCTTGGAAGCAACTGTTAGGACAAAGTGGTTGCCAAGGGAGTGAACTCATTCAGTTCTTGAAGGAAGTGTCCTACCTCACTTCCTTGGTATTGGAACTCTCTGAAATTGGGATCCAAGATGCCAGACACCCAGAGCCAGTCCCAGTCCCACTCCCACTGGGCTCAGTTGTTTGGATTTACCAAGGACAGAGTCAGTCTTTCTTGGTACCTACTGCTGAGAGAATGGCCAAATGCGAGGACAGATATGAAGAGGGTCTTTCCTGAGAAAGCAGGTAGTGGCTCACCACTGGATCCTGACAACTTCACAGAGTTGGCCAAGGCAACCAGAACTGAGACAGGACTGGCCATTTCGGGGAACATAGTTTGGCTCAACAGACAGAGGACACACTGGAGAGTCAGAGACTTACTTGTGGGAAGGAGATGCCTTTGTGGGTGTGGGTGTGAGTTTGTGGTTTTGTCTCATGTTCTGAAAATAGGTAGGAAAGGTGGTTTGTTTGGTTTGGAATGGACTGTTTCTAGTAAATCGTTTGACAAGGTGAGTGATTCTAGTTCGGTGTATCCCACTGTGTACGTGGTTTTGGACATTAAAAAACAGAATGCACCAATGGATGTATCCTGTCTAGTAGAAAGCTTCCCAGCATTCATCCTGCTCAACTGATGGATGGACTGCGGTGTGTCTTATGGATGGGGAACACCTACTATCTTCCTAAGTTCCTGTTTTCTTCCTGAATTCTGGCCACTCTCCAGAATAGGCTCATGGTTTTGTGTCCAAGATATATACCACCTCCAAGCTCTGTGCCATGGCCATGTACTGGACAGCTGAATGGAATGGGAGAATCACAGAAAACTCAGATATCAGTGTGACCAGGAAAGTCTCAGTGGAGAAATCCTGCTTTGGCCATTCTCTTACCTATATTTCTGTTGCCCTGAATGTCAGGAAGTTCTTTCCCTCAGCCCACCCCTTTGTTAAGCCTGAAGAAAACAGTTTTCAAATGGAAATGAAAGGGCATCACCTGTGGCTCTTTGCTTAATTTCTTTGGAAAGGGATGTGTCTGAATCATCCTCTTGGCCCTGTGTGCGGTTGTGGCTTAGATTCTCAGCACCTCATGGATCTAAAGAAAGATCCCATGTGTGCATCCATAACCAAAATGGCAAAAAGATCTGTTATGGTGAATGAAGTCTCTTGCGTTCCTTTGTTAGGTTTCTGACCTACATCAAGTGAGAATAGGAATCCTTTGGTTCAAATGAATTCTTCAGTGCCCTGAAGAAGTGGTTTTGTTTTCTCATGACTCCAAATCACATAAAGAATCGTTACCTGACAGTCAGTAGGCCTCAAATTGGAGAAGCAGAGCCGTATTAACTGCAGTCCTATTTTATCACTCCTGGTTCACATGCAGGGTGTCCAGGCCACCATGACTTTAGGCAAATGAGGGGCAAGGGAGCTTATTTTGGACACTAACCAATACCCTACTAGACTCTGACTACTAATCCTAATATGATGGAGATTAATAACCCAAACAAAATAGAAATACAAGCAGTTCAGAGGAGTCATGTTGTATAGTTGGACTTGCCTTTTGCATTATATAGGGTAGGAGTTATAAATCTAGTCAATTTTTAATTAAAATAGTTCTCCATGTGTTTTTAAAGTTAACAAATACGTGAATTCCTCTCTCCCTTTTTGTGTAGCCTATTCAGCACATGTATTTTTATATGCACATATAGAATCCTACCTGGTATCACATGTTCATACTTGAGAGGTTTCTGACTTGGCAGATACTGCCGCGGTCCGGTTGGAGCAAAATAACCGGGGGGTGGGGGTTATGAATAACATGTGTATGTTGATATAGCAGGAGTGGAAGCCATTTATTGTAGGACAATAGAGGTATTTATACATTCCACCTAGCTTATCTAATTAACATAAACTAGATACTGCAGTCAACCAATCAGGAATCTCCACACTTAATGGCTCGCTTTTGTTACATCTCAAACCACTCCCTCTGGCATTTTGCCAGGCATCATCCAGACTTGTTTACACACTCTAACATTCCCCTGGCAAAATGCCAGGTGTTATTTTGACATGTTTACAGACTCTAACATTTCCCCCTTTTATTTAATTTAAATAAAGACCACAGTGGTTTTTACAGAAACACCATAAATAACCTGCTACAAACAGAAAGGGAGGATACAAAATGTCACAATACAAGCCAATTGATGAAGCACTTGGAGAAATAATACCAGCAATGACACTGTTAGCAAAGACACCGAGTTAAAATTTGTTATAGATTACAGATTGTTGTCTCAGTCCAGGTAAAGCAGTGTCTCAATAGATTAACTCACAGTTCAGGTAAACCACAGTCCAGGTATGTTCTGCAGGCAGCTAGCTTAAATCACAGTCCTGGTAAGTTCTGCAGGCAGCTAGCTTAAATCACAGTCCATGTAAATTCTGCAGGCAGCTAGCTTAAATCACAGCCCAGGAAAGTTCTGAAGGCAGCTAGCTTGATCCAAAGTCTCCTCCGTTTCTCAGCCGAAGTCTCCTCCGGTTTTCAGCAACACTGGAAATTCTTCCACCCTTGTCCTCACCGGCACTGGGATGAAGGCAGGAACTCCTACCACTGGCTAAAGAAAATCCTATAGTATTCCACCAGGTGCTAAGAAAACAACCTTCTGAAAAATTTAGTACATTATCTCAAGGTTTTTTACATTTGAAAAAAGCCTTAATAGTGCTTATTATTTATTATCTTCCGGGTGTGGGAGAACCATTGTAGCTTAGTTATTGGCATTGAAAATGACCAAACATCAGGGAGCCAGTAGCATCTATGGCTGGCTGTAGCATCCTGGGCAGCCACAGATGGCCCTGGGGAGTGTCCAGGACTCAAACTGCCACGGGGCCCCGCTCCCCAGGCTGGGGGCGGGGAATTGCCGGCTGCCACTGCTTGAAAAGCCCTTGCTGCACAGTGACTGGCTTGAGCATGTAGCAGCCGAGGCGCCTATTCACACACACTCCGGAAACGAAAAGTATTCAGTAACAGCCTTTTGCTGAAACTTTTTTCCTGATAATCCTTCTTCTTCTTAACTTTCTTTTTCTTTCTGATTAGACTTCCTGGGCTTCCATCAACACATGCCCTAATTGCTCTTGTTTCCACTGGGGTGCCTCTTTCCATTATCAATTTACTTCTCACCCATTCCTTATTTTCATCACAAAGACAATACAATACACTGAGATAAAACAAGACACAATCATACTGTATCAATCTTCTCCATTTTTTGAAATGACCGTTTTTCCTCTCCCCCTATCTGCCTAGGGATGAGCAGATTTGCTCCCATCCTATCTATGGATGGGCAGCTTTTATTCGTCACTTACCCCCAAGTGTCCCAGGGCTCCCTGTATGGGCCACCATCTGCAGCAGTCCCACTGCAGCAAAATAACCGGGGCAGGGGGTGATGAATAACTAGTGTATGTTGATAAAGTAGGAAAGGCGTGATAGGTAGGAAAGGCTATTTGTTTGGTATTGAGTGGACTGTTTCTAGTAAGTTGTTTGACAAGGCAAGTGTTTCTATATCTGTGTATCCCACTGTATCTCTGGTTGTAGACATTAGAAAAGATAATGCATCAATGGATTTGTCCTCTCCAGGAGAAAGTTTAACAGCATTCATCCTGCCCAATTTATGAAAGGACTGTGGCTTGCCTTATGGATGGGCAACACCTACAATATTCCTAAGTTCCTGTACTCTTCCTGAATTCTGGCCACTCTCCACAACAGGCTCATGGTTTTGAGTCCAAGATATGTACCACCTCCAAGCTCTGTGACATGGCCATGTACTGGATAGCTGAAGGGAATGGCGAGCATCTCAGAAAACTCAGATAACAGTGTGACCAGTAAAATCTCAGTGGAGAAACCCTGCTTTGGGCCTTTTCTTACATAATGTTCTGTTGCCCTGAATGTCAGGAAGGTCTTTGCCTCAGGCCAACCCTTTGTGAAGCCTGAAGAAAACAGTTTTCAAATGGAAATGAATGGGCATCACCTGTGGCTCTTTGCTTAATTTCTTCCAAAAGGGATGTGTCTGAATCAGCCTCTGGCCCTGTGTGAGGCTGTGGCTTAGATTCTCAGCACCTGATGGATCTAAAGAAAGATTCCTTTTGTGCTTCCAAAACCAAAATGGCCAAAAGGGCAGTCATTGTGGTTGAAGTCCCTCGCCTTCCTCTGTAAGGTTTCTGACCTACATCAAGTGAGAAGAGGGATCCATTGGGTCAAATGAGTTCTTCAAAACCCTGCAGAGGCTAGCCCGTAATTGCTTGGGTTTTCTCATGACTCCAATTCACATAAAAAATCTATACCAAACAGTCAGTAGGCCTCATATTGGAGAAGCTGGGCAGTACAAATGGCAGGCATATTTGATCACTACTGGTTCACAGGAAGGGTGTCCAGGCCACCCTGATTTTAGGCAAATGAGGGGTAAGGGAGCTTATTTTGGACACTGTCGTGAGCTTTGCCCCTCATGGAAAACCCCAGCCAGAGGTTATGATGAGTGTCTATATGGAAGAAGATGAGGGCCATGTGGGAGTGTTTTGGTTTTAATTGTGGTCATTTGTGTGGTGGTTGAAATAGATGACTGGGTCCACCTGGGCTTGAAGTCTGGTGTGATTCCCCTTACAGACTGAGTTCTGAAACTGACCTCAGAGAAATATTGCCATGAGTTCTCTTGGGATTTTAGGAGGCCACGCATTAGAGTCGCCCTTGGAAACTGAGATCAAGTCCCAGGGTGGCTTTCCACAGAGCATCGGGAATCTCAGCCAGGATATCACATGATTTTATTATGAAAGACTTGGCAGCCATAGATGAGATTCAAAACAAACATGGACCTCACACTCTAGACCTCAATGGGCCTGGGTTCATGTGATCTTTTGGCCACTCTTTGGGAAGCCTTGACTGTGAGAATTCTCCAGAGCTTTCATTGAAATGAGCTTCCATTCCATTTAATGGTTCTTGAAAGAATTGAAACCTACAGTGCCTCCAACTTCATCCGTGAAAAATGCTAGATAAATACCAAGAAATTTTTGAAATTCCCATAACCAGGTGTCAGAGGAGAACATTTGGATGTCCTGTTGCTGATCAGGAGTGTTCCAGACAGTGGTTTGATTGACTGGGTTTCATGAAAATGGTGTAGAACTGAAATGCCAGTATGTTGGAGCCTGCTGAGTATTGGGCCCAGAACTGTGGTGTGCAGGTGTGGGATAAAACATTTGTGTTGGGGCCATTTGGATCTACCATTGACTTCCAAATGGCTTGTGACTGACATGGTGCAGCCAGCAGACCCTTATATGTAAAGGCATCTTGTTATATGGAGAGGTTTCAGGGCAATGTTCCGAATCAGGTTGCTATCTTCAAGTGGGCAAGCTATGTGGGATAGAATCCTGGTTGGTGCATTCTCCTGCAGACTCTGACCGACCACACGTGACAGAACTACCTTCAGCGCTGTGTCCCAGTTGAACTTCTTGTATTTCGTAGAGCAAATACCAAACTCCCAGTGCAGCAGCAAGAAACACCATGAATAGTGGAGGATGACTAAATGGGTACACAGTCCACACAGGGAGACACTTAGCCTTCAGTGGCCACAGTTTACCTACAAAGAGAGAATTCAGCACTTTGCCTCATTTTCATTGGAAAATAAGAAACCAATTTCTTCAGGTCACATAGATGCAGAGCCAGCTTTGATGGTCTCACAACAAAGGAAGCTAAAGCTCCTGAAAACAACATATATTTCAAGTGCCCAACCTCAGAGGCAGTTTCTCAAAAAGTCGTTAGGCCAGCAGAGCTCCATGTTTGTGGAGTGTTTACCTGTTAGACAAGGATGCAAGAAAAGACCACCGACTCCAATTAAAATCAAATTAAACTAAGCTTATTATTTTCACCAGCCAGGCTAACTCTCCCTCCCAAAACGGCCGGAACAAGACAGCAACCCCAACTTACCTACAGCCCAGGTTTAAAGCCCAGAAAGTGACACAAAATGGGGGTTAGAGATAACAGAACTCGGACAAGCATCACACTAATGGTAGTTTATATATATATATATATATATATATATATATATATATATATATATATATATATATTTTTTTTTTTTTTTTTTTTTTTTTTTTGCTGGCCCCAACATCAGAATTTGTGAGGACCATTAGACCCTAAGAGATGGTCATTGTCTGTCCAGGGAAGGCCAATATTTATGATGTGTCGCTAATGTTTCACAGAGTGCTGCTATCTGGTCAGAGAGCCAGACATGGGTGAGTTCAAGGCATGGGCAGGCATTCCAAGCAGGTTCAGAATTTGCAGTAATTTATAGTAAAGCCAAAATTATCTTATCATGGCTTTGTGGCAAGATGGCTCCCAATTTTAATAAAAGATCAGGTTGGGCCTATCATTCCCCCCTTTTCTTATGTGTTCCTTTCAAATCTTTGATAGATTAAGGGAAGTGCACTGAGGAAATTTAAATCCCTCTGGTAACAGTCTCCAAATTTCTAGAACTCACCCAAAACGGGTCTCCCTGATTTTACCTGACTTAATTAATTACGTATATTGATAGTCTATTTATTTTTGGCTCCATTGTTGTAAGAAGGGAGGCCTCACGCATTTTGGATTCTTCTGCGCTGAGAGAGGGTGACGTAAGGGTCATGGCATGAGGGACATGAGTTGCCTTTTAGAATTTAGTTGAGGGACATGAGTTGCCTTTTAGATTTTAGCTTGGTTTGAAGTCTGGTTGGGGAAGAACAGGTTGTAAAGTCATCTGGGAATGGGTTCTTCTATGAGAGTAACAAAAACCATGAGTAATGAATAAATGTTGCAGCAGCTGGAACATGTCACCGTATAGAAGTTCCCTCACCATTCTTTAATATCCTCAGTTATCAGGACTGTCAACTTAATATTTAATTTTTTGTTTTACAGTTGTCCCTCCCCATAAGATACAGTTTATTAATTTAATGTCATCTGATCTTGCGAAATCCTTTTTCTAGTATGACCTCTGTGTCTAATAGAGAAACCTTTAATTCTGTTCCTCAGGGCTGGATAATCATACTAGCAAACACAAAGCCTACCTCTGTAGGTTAGGAATATCTGTAGGCCCTAAACTAAATTTTCTGCCTCTGGCAGCTACTCTTAATAGTCTCTTTTTATAGTTATCAGGCATTCCTGTCTGAGAATCCTTCTTTGTAACCTCCAGTCTTTCTTATTTTGGGAGGCTAACATAAAGTGTATACATTAAAATATTAATATTTGTTTTCTTGGCCGATTCATTTAACTTTAATTTTAAATCCTAATCTTAAACATCCAGGAAATAAATTTTAACAGCCTTATATTGAGAGTACTGGGCTTTAATATCTATAACTTAATTATTATTTATCTTTTCATTAATTGGGATATGTATTATTGTGTCTTTCTTGTAGGTGATGACTTATTATCTTAAATTAACCCATGTTGTGTTATTAAAGCAACACTTCTGTAAAAGACTAACAGGGAATCTTTAGATCACTTATAAGCAAATTAAAAATAAAATTTTTTAACAAGAGTAAAAATACTTAGTTTCTGTAATAGCTACCCTGAATTTTTTGGCTGAGTTATACATTATATGCCCTGTTTGAGATCCTAGTAATCTTCACAGAAAAACAAAAGAACTTTTGAACATAGCTTTAAATGAAATAAAATCTGACCTACTCCTTTTGTAGTCATTCTCACATGTAGTAAGATGGGACACAGAGCCTTATCTCAGGTAAGGCAGGCCTCTTTATAAATATTAAGTGTTTTAGTTCTAAAGCTGATCATTGTTTTTTAAATATCATTTTACAAAGTTTACATAAATTGTTTGAGGTCACATGAACATTATCTAACATCATATGACATCACATTTAAAACATGGATTAAAGAAAGGCTGAAAGATTTTAACCTTTACATATATTAGGCTCTGATTAACTTAAAAATACATTTAAATTGTTCCCCAATGAAAAAAGTAACATAAAACTTTACATATCTTATTGATAACAGGTAAATAAATCCCCAGTACATTTTTTTTACCATACAACTTCAGAATACCAGCTTGATATAATGCTCTTTAAATGTTTCTAACTTACAGACTTGTATACCTGGAAGATATGAGCACATTAATAGCATCAAAATTACATTGATATTTCTAGATTAACCAAGTTTAGCTTTTAAAGAAATGGCAGTAGAGTGCTCTAAAATAACAGTTCTTATTTAATCAGTTGTTTAATTTTTATGTTTGCTTGCTCTAGAAAAAATAAAACTTAATAAACACAATGTTATGGGTAAACTTATGTTTTCAGAAATTTTTGTCTCTTTAACACATGACTGATTTTTACAATCTCATACAGACCTTAGTAAATCAATCGGGTATCTAACAAATGTACTCAAGAATGAGAAATTCCACATCAAATTTACTTTACTTATTTATTAAAATATTAGACAAATGTATTGAACAGTGTAAACCATTTTTTTTGTTGAAGGAAAAGTCCTAGAATAAAGGCATTTTAGACATTTTGTAGATATTAATATTTTATTAGATTTTTGAACACCTATAAATACTTGTAAGCTTAAATTTAAAAACATTTATTTTTATCTGTTTATCCAATTTAAATTGAACAATTTTAATCACGTGAATTAAAGATCTTTGGATCCACTTTTTTTAAATTAATTTTTATTGTAGGTTGTTCAAAACATTACATAGTTCTTGATATATTATATTTCACACTTGATTCAAGTGGGATATGAACTCCCGTTTTTACCCCATATACAGATTGCAGAATCACATCAGTTGCACAACCATTGATTTACATATTGCCATTCTGGTGTCTGTTGTATTCTGCTGCCTTTCCTATCCTCTACTATCCCCACTCCCCCATCCCCTCCCCTCTTCTCTCTCTACCCCCTCTACTGTAATTCATTTCTCCCCCCTCATATTTTTCCTCCTTTCCCCTCACTTCCTCTTGTATGTAATTTTGTATACCCCTTAGGGTCTCCTTCCATTTACAGGAAATTTCCCTTCTCTCTCCCTTTCCCACCCACCTCTCATCCCTGTTTAATGTTAATCTTCTTCTCATGCTCTTCGTCCCTACTCTGTTCTTAGTTACTCTCCTTATATCAAAGAAGACATTTGCCATTTGTTTTTGAGGGATTGGCTAGCTTCACTTAGCATAATCTGCTCTAATGCCATCCATTTCTCTCCAAATTCTATGATTTTGTCATTTCTTAATGCAGAGTAATACTCCATTGTGTAAAAATGCCACATATTTTTTATCCATTCGTCTATTGAATGGCATCTAGGTTTTGCTTCCACAGTCTTGCTATTGTGAATTGTGCTGCTATGAACATGGATGTAGCAGTGTCCCTATAGTGTGCTCTTTTTAGGTCTTTAGGGAATAGACCGAGTAGGGGAATAGCTGGATCAAATGGTGGTTTTATTCCCAGCTTTCCAAGAAATCTCCATACTGCTTTCCAAATTGGCCGCACCAATTTGCAGTCCCACCAGCAATGTACAAGAGTACCCTTTTCCCCACATCCTCGCCAGCACTTGTTGTTGTTTGACTTCCTAATGGCTGCTAATCTTACTGAGTGAGATGGTATCTTAGGGTGGTTTTGATTTGCATTTCTCTGACTGCTAGAGATGGTGAGCATTTTTTCATATACTTGTTGATTGATTGTATGTCCTCCTCTGAGAAATTTCTATTCAGGCCCTTGGCCCATTTGTTGATTGGGTTATTTGTTATCTTATTGCCTAATTTTTTGAGTTCTTTGTATATTCTGGATATTAGGGCTCTGTGTGAAGTGTAAGGAGTAAAGATTTGTTCCCAGGACGTAGGATCCCTATTTACCTCTCTTATTCTTTCTTTTGCTGAGAAAACACTTTTTAGTTTGAGTAAGTCCCATTTGTTGATTCTAGTTATTAACACTTGTGCTATGGGTGTCCTATTGAGGAATTTGGAGCCCAACCCCACAGTATGTAGATCATAGCCAACTTTTTCTTCTATCGGACGCCATGTCTCTGATTTGATATCAAGTTCCTTGATCCACTTTGAGTTAACTTTTGTGCATGGCAAGAGAAAGGGATTCAGTTTCATTTTGTTGCATATGGATTTCCAGTTTTCCCAACACCATTTGTTGAAGATGCTATCCTTCTTCAATTGCATGCTTTTAGCCCCTTTATCGAATATAAGATAGTTGTAGTTTTGTGGATTGGTTTCTGTGTCCTCTATTCTGTACCATTGGTCCACCCGCCGGTTTTGGTACCAGTACCCTGCTGTTTTTGTTACTATTGCTCTATAGTATAGTTTGAAGTCTGGTATAGCTATCCCGCCTGATTCACACTTCCTGCTTAGCATTGTTTTTGCTATTCTGGGTCTTTTATTTTTCCATATGAATTTCATGATTGCTTTCTCTATTTCTACAAGAAATGCCGTTGGGATTTTGATTGGCATTGCATTAAACCTATAGAGAACTTTTGGTAATATCGCCATTTTGATGATATTAGTTCTACCTATCCATGAACAGGGTATATTTTTCCATCTTCTAATATCTTCTTCTATTTCTCTCTTTAGGTTTCTGTAGTTTTCATTTTATAAGTCTTTCACCTCTTTTGTTAGGTTGATTCCCAAGTATTTTATTTTATTTGAGGATATTGTGAATGGGGTGGTTGTACTCATTTCCATTTAAGAGGATTTGTGGCTGATATACAGGAATGTCTTTGATTTATGTGTGTTGATATTATATCCTGCCACTTTGCTGAATTCATTTATTAGCTCTAGTAGTTTCTTTGTAGACCCTTTTGGGTCTGCTAGGTATAGAATCATGTCATCTGCAAATAGTGATAATTTGAGTTCTTTTCCTATTTTTATGCCTTTAATTTCTTTCGTCTGTCTAATTGCTCTGGCCAGTGATTCGAGAATTATGTTGAACCGAAGTGGTGAGAGAGGGCATCCCTTAAAATTTGTTTTTATGAGTGCTTTTTTTATTATGAGCGCTCCTTATATATGTTAATTTCTGTATCATATATATGATTAAGAATATATATATATATATATATATATATATATATATATATATATATATATAGACATACAACAAATAACAAAAGTGTGCACACATAATAATAGTAAAGGCCTTGTAGCTTTTAGCAGGTGAAATCTCCATTGCCATGTTTTAAAAACTCCACAGTTGGTCAAAGATAGAACTAATCAGAAAAACATTAACCTAGGTCTGTAGGATCAAAATTATGAGTTAGAAAAATTAAAGGATCTAAGGAAAAAAATAAGAGTCCTAGAAAAAATAACTGACCAGTAATTAGTAAATACCATACTATTTACTTTTTTTTTCCTTAAGCCTCATATCAGTCTCCTACTGATCTTGCAGGCTTCTTTCATTTGCATTTCAATCTAAGTCCTGGCTGAGGTCTGGAAGGAGCAGGAAAAAACTGCTATTCTGAGCAGACACCTCAGGCCTTACGCATTTTAACCATAATTTTCCAGATAGGATGTTGAAAATTTTGATACAAGTTTAAGACAAAATTTACAAAATTTTATATCTTTTCATCTTGTGTTGTCAACAGATACCATACTATGATTTACTATCCTTGTCCAAATTAATGCACTGGTACACACAGTGACATTTTCCCAGGCTACCCAATTAAAAATTGGTGAAAAAAAAAAAGACTGAATGATTGGAAAATTTCTTGCCAACTTGGAAGTAGAGTTCTTTAGTTTTCCATCCTAAGTATTTAAGTTCTCTGGCATGAATTATCTGAAATCATAAACTAAACAATTATCTCAATCTGACTTTTAACGGCAAGATTCTGCAATGCTTCAAAAACCCAATAAGCTACCAGATTGTTACAATAAAACATCATCATTTAGACACACATTCAGGTAAAATCATTCCCAAGAAACAATATATAATATCAACACATTATTGCACATGTCTTAAAGTGCCAGAAACAAAGACACACGACAGACAGAAAGGAGCTCCAGACTATGACTGACAGACAGAAGCCTTTAAAACAGAGCAGATAAGAGAAAAATCTCCTACACCAGTTGAACCACAGATGTCCCCACAAGGGGACCAGATGTTTTCACAGAGGAGCATCCTGAAATGTAAAATCAAGGGTCTCCATAGTGACTTTCCTGCATTTAGTGTCCCCTTTTTTTCCCTCTTTTTTAAGATGACAGAGGTGGCATTATCGTTAAATTGCAGGGAAAGACCTAGGGAATTCTCTGAAAAAATAAGGCTTCAGCAGCTGCTGGGAGTCCCTCAGTCCCTCCTTTTACTTACAGGATTTGCTCCTCTGTTTCAGTTCCACCACAAGCATGCTCCATCTCCTAACATTTCTGTAGTCAGCTCTCAAAAAGTTCCAGGGTGCGGGTGGGTTATCAAAATTTGTAACTTAAAGTTGGGTTCCTGAACTTGAAGCCAATTAATGCCAATTTAAAAATGAGGACAGGGTTTTGAGAAAAAGAAAAACGAAGGTTTATTGCTTTGCTAACAAAGATAAACACAGGGACTCTGCCAAAAGGTTGTGACTCTCTTTATCTGGAGGGACAAGGGATTTTAAAGGAGTTTCACTTATTAACCTGGGAGATACTCAGTTCTTAGGTCCCCCGCAGGCACTGCCCTCTGCAGTGAGTGTGCTCCAGGCAGCCAGCTAGGGGCTTCTCTCATACTGCTTAACAAACGGGTGTAAAGTTCATTGCAGTTCCTTTAAACTCAGTCCAAAGGGTGTCATGCTTACTTGCTTTATTTTCATGTCCGATATCCTTAAGTTTTCACCACAGAAATCACACAACAAAATGCACAAAAACAAACAAACAAAAAACATATAGAACACAGAACAAAACAACAACAACAAAAAAAAAAAAAAAAAAAAAAAAAAAAACAGAAATCCGGCGCCGAAACAGGAAAACAGAGGAGCAATGCAATGTCTTCCTAAAGCTCCCCGTAGGAGCGCATGCATGCCCGTTGGCACCTCTCTACCCTTCCAGATGAATTCCCTAGAGAACAGAACAGATGACAGAATGATTCTTGTTACTGTCCCAGACAGGAGTATATGTGAGCCTCCTCAGTCCACCTCTCTGTCATCAGAAGAGATCTCCCTTAACCGGATATCAGATGTTATAAAGGCACCAATTACCTATGGATGCCTCCTCCACCAGGTGCTTGCTAATAGTTTTAATGCGGTGGTTCACTGCAGTGCTCCCTGAACTGAAGGCTAACTCCAAGGCCTTGGACCATCTCAAGTTGCACAAACCCTAGAGTTGCTCTCAAGCTTGGAGCCCTGGAAGGAAGGCCAACTTCAGAATTTACAGCAGTCTGGTCTTGTGATCTTGTCCGGCAGGGTCATCTCACTGGGGAACTCCAAAATATTAGACCAGGAACGCATGTAAAGACCACTGACTCCTAGTAAAATCAAATTAAGGCAAGCTAATTATTTCAAAGGGAAAGGCTACCTCTCCCTCCCAAAATGGCGGGAGCAAGACAGCAAACCCACCTTTCCTATAGCCCAGCTATATAGCCCAGAAAGATGCACAAAAAGGGGGTTACAGATAACAGAACTTTAACAAGCATCACACTAACGGTAGTTTACATTTTTTTTAAGCTCACCCCAACATCAGAAATTATGAGGACCATTAGAGCCTCAGAGACTCGTTGTCTGGCCAGGGAAAGAAAATATTTATGAGGTGTCACTAAAGTTTCAGAGAGGGCTGCAATCTGGTCAGAGAGCCAGGCATGGGTGAGTTTAAGGCATGGGCAAACATTCCAAGCAGGTTCAGAATTTGCAGTAATTTATAATAAAGCCAAAATTATCTTTTCATGGCTTTCTGGCAAGTGGGCTCCCAATTTTAATAAATGATCAGGTTGGGTCTATCAACCCTGTCCCTTACTTTTGGAAACTCCCCTTCCACATCCAAGCTTGTGAACTCCTGAGCATTTTCCATTCCAGATATGTATTCACAGATTTTCTAACTCTTCTCCTCTAATTGTGTATTACTTGGGGCGAATGTAATGTCAAGGCATTGTTCTGGATGAGAATGGGAAGATTTTTTGCATACACATTGGATTCATTATCTAATTTTTCATTTGAAATACTTAATCCCCGACACTAAAACCTACCCTACTGGACTCTGACTACTAATGCAAATATGATGGAGATAAATTACCCCAACAAAATAGAAATACAAGCAGTTCAGAGGAGGCATGGTGCATAGTTGGACTTGCCTTTTGCATTATGTAGTGTAGGAGTTATAAATCTAGCAAATTTTCAATTTAAATAGTTCTCCATGTGTTTTGAAAGTTAACAAATATTTGAATTCCTGTCTCCCTTTCTCTGTAGCCTATTCAGCACATGTATTTTTATATGCACATTTCAAATCCTACCTGGTACCACACGTACATTCTTGTGAGGTGGATGAATTGGCAGATACAATTTGTGAGAATAGATCACTCATTCTAAACGCTGTTGGAACTGAAAATTCAACCTATGGGTGAGCTTCCTAGTTGAACAACATTATACATAAACCCATGTTCAGTAAAATGAATATATTTGGATCTGTGGATGACATATATTTCATGATTAATTTAGATTGCCATATATATTGCTACTTTTTAATGTCTGTGTGTGTGTGTGTTTTATATATATATATATATATATATATATATATATATATATATATATATATACTCTCCAGATTTTTCAAAATATGAAATATATGTGTCTTATTATACACTCCCTAAATTCATTCATATTCATATATGTGGATTTATGATCAACTTATCACAAGATTATTATCAGAAATATTCATCCACCTGAAATACATATTTGTTTCCTAGTACTGAAAACAAACTTCAGTGAATGGTGCTCACAAATCCTAGTATTTCTACAGTAACTCACCCAGTTTAACATCAATGCGTATAGATTCCTATGGGACATGAAGTGTATTTTGACGTTCATTTTTATTCAACTCTGGTACATTACTATTTCTTCAGTTAATGCACATCATAGGATAAATATTTCATCCACAATTTATCAAATTGATAGGCATTTGTTTCACTATCAATCACTTCCTGATTCAGAACACATGTATTCCTTAATGTTTCTTGACTGCTCGTTTCATGAGACTTCTTTCCAAACACATTATTTTCAATTTCCATTATCGCTTTGAAGCAAATCTCACACACCCGTCTTGATAAACCATTAAAGTAATATTACCATTATATGTATAATTGGTTGGAATTAATGATTGTATATCAATATAAGATTTTCTGCATATTTTCAGATATAAATTCAATCGATTATTTAAAGTGTAATCAGTTATATTATTTATTCACAGTATGGTCTCTTCATGCATTATCTCTACATACATAGACACAGGGTACACCTCTTTGTACCCCCAATATTAATTTATATGTCTTCAAAATATTGCTCCCAGAAATGGTGGAAGAAATACTCTGTCAACTGATTTACATAAACATTTTATCACAGTAATATTCTGGACACAAAATGCAAAGTTCACACTTATGATTGTACCAAAGACTAAATGGAATGTAAACATGGATTACTAAAAAAATCCATGTCCAATTTGGCTAATGCTCTCAAATGTCAATCCTATTAATGATTACATATTTGTTTCTTCCTAAGATTATATATTCAAATTCAACCCTGTTGAAAATATCTAATACTATCACTCACTTTATACTTTGTCTGATTTCATAATGTCTCTATAGATATCTGCTTTCCTACATATTTTCCCCAGTTCATCATTGTGACTCATTCTTCACATGTGCTGACATTGACATTCACTCACTAACCGAAACCCTGTTGCTAAAGAACTTTTGGTCCAATTCCTATACTCACTATTTTTTCTAAACTTACTTACTATCTTCCTAATCCACCTACTGTCCCCTTTTGACTGGATATTCTCTTCAACATTCAATCATCCAAGGTACAAGGTCCTATGCCATTTTATATCGATTTATCTGAGACATCTGTGCAGAACATAATTCAAAGCTAAGTGTCACAATCAAAGGCCCAATTCCCTTCTGGGCTTCAAATCTTACCTAGATTTCTGTTTTCATACTTACATTTCACCTATTTATTCTTGTAAATATCGCAGATTCTCAATACCATTATTCATCCTGCAGAATGATTCCTAACTCAAATCGAATATGTTATTAATCCTAACCATACACTCTTCCATCAATCTAACTTTACAAAAGAGTAGGGACACAGTTTGTCTTACAATACAGGAATGTAGGGGATCTTCCACCTGCTGAGAACCTCAAAGGTCCTTACAGAAATGATCCCTGGAGAAGATGTTGACAGCTATGGAGGACCTGAGAGAGAAAAATTCATTTTCCATGGAAAACAACCAGGTCAAAATGAAGGGATGTGTCTGAATCAGCCTCTCTCTTCTTAATGTAGAGTAGTTGGACCAAATCAGGCATGTGTGGAGAGCTGTTCCCGGGTGCCTATTTTTGATATACAATTCTTAGCTTGAAGTGTCACAGTAAGTAGGGGCAGGCTCCATCTCATGGGAACCTAGGAAGCAACTTTTAGGACAAAGTGTTTGCCAAGGCAGTGACCTCATTCAGTTTCTGAATGAAGTGACCTACCTCACTTCTTTGGTGATGGAACTCACTGAACTGGGGATCCAAGAAGCCAGGCACCCAGAGTCAGTCCCAGTCCCAGTCCCAGTGGGCTCACATGTTTGTATTTACCAAGGACAGAGTCAGACTTTCTTGGTACCTACTGATGTGAGGATGGCCAAATTCCAGGAGAGCTCTGAAGAGGGCCAGTTCATGAGAAAGCAGGCAGTGTCTCACCACTGGCTCCTGAAAACTTCACTGAGTTGGCCAAGGAGACCAGATCTGAGAGAGTTTCCCAATACTATTATTCATCCCGAAGAATGATTCCTAACCCAAATTGAACATGTTATTAACCCTAACATACACTGTTCCCTCAATCCAACTTTACAGAAGAGCGGGGACAGTGTTGGTCTTACAATACACGAATGTAGGGGATCTTCCACCTGCTTAGAAACTCAAAGGTCCATGCAGAAATCATTTCTGGAGAAGATGTAGGCAGCTATGAAGGACTTGAGAGAGCAAAAGTCATCTTCCATGGCAAACAACCTGGTCAGAATAAAGGATTGTATCTGAATCAGCCTCCCTCTTATTAATGTAGAGAAGATGGATCAAACCAGGCCTGTGTGGAGAGCTATTCCTGAGTGCCTATGGTTTATATACCATTCTAACTTGTGAAAGTGTCACAGGAAGTAGGGGCATCCTCCATCTCAAGAGACCATAGGAAGCAACTGTTAGGACAAAGTGGTTGCCAAGGGAGTGACCTCTTTCAGTTTCTGAAGGAAGTGACCTCACGTCACTTCCTTGGTGTTGGAACTCTCTGAACTTGGGATCCAGGAAGCCAGGCACCCATTGCCAGTCCCAGTCCTACTCCTAGTGGGCTCACTTCTTTGGATTTACCAGGGACAGGGTCAGTCTTTCATGGTACCTACTGATGTGGGGATGGCCAAATGCCAGAAGAGCTCTGAAAAGGGGCCTTTCCTGAGAAAGCAGGTAGTGGCTCATGCTGGCTCCTGAAATCTTCGCAGAGTTGGCCACGAAGACCAGATCTGAGACAAGACAGGCTATTTTGGGGGAACATAGTATGACCCACCAGTCAGAGAATACTCCAGATAGTCACAGATATACTTGGGGGAAGCAGGTGCCTTTGTGGGTGTGGGTGTGGGATTCTTTTTTTGTCTCATGTTCTGAGAATAGGTTAACCAGTACCCTGGTTATTAATTGGTAGTTACATTATGCTTATAGACCCCAGAACTCAGGACAGGTAGAAAAAATAAATAGAACCATTAAATAGACCTTTACGAAATTAATCTTAGAGACCTGCATAAAAGATTGGACTATGCTCCTGCCTTATGCACTGTTTCATGCAAGAAATACTCCCTCTGTTTCTTTGTGTAACCTCACCACCTGTGAAATTCTCTATGGTGCCCTTCCTCCAGTAAGGGACCTAACCCCAACTCTAAGACCTAAGGATCCCTTCCACACCCCCTAGCTTGACAGACTTAAAGCTCTTGAAAGAACTCATTGATATCTGTTCAAACTGCTGGCCACGGCCTACCAAACTGGGGACAAGGGGACTCCACTTCAATATAATGTAAGAGACTTTATCTACATAAGAAGACATCAGGTTTCATTCCTGGAACCCCGATGGAAAGGAACATACCAGGTACTACTTATAACACCTACATCAGTAAATGTATACGGAATCAATTCCTGGATCCATGCCTCTCATCTCAAGCCTGAGCTCTGTCCAGACTCTTGCTGGAAACTGGAAATGACTAGTAACCCTTTCAAATTGTGTATTCACCATATGAATAAGGCTATAGACTCTCCCCTTGGCCACCAGTAGTCCTAAACCTCATCAGGTGGTTCATCAGCGATGGCTGATCACAAATCCTACTAGAGAAGAAGTATGGTCTATCTCGCTTACAGCCCCCATAGGGACCTGGTGGCCATCTCTCCACCCAGACATTTGTCAGCTGGCTATAGGTTTTTCCTATTGGGATATATCTGATAAAGTGGATCCCACTAAAATTCTATTAAATACCTTCTGTATCATCGATAATGGAAACAAACATTATGGATGTAGGGACACGCGAGCAAGATGCAGGTTGGCTAGCCCAGATTACTATGTTTGCATGGCAGACTATCAAAGCCACAAAGAGCCACGGCTGTGAGGGGAAAAAGCCAACTTCTTCTGTAAGTCATGGGGATGTTAGCATACAGGGACTGCCTGGTGGAACCCAAACTCCCCATCAAATTCAGTACACAGCATTGGCCATAATACCAATTAGACAACCAAAACCGATGGACCCCAGAAGGCTCTCTAGATCCTCAAATTATGCATGACATTTTTAACTTCTACAAGTGATCAAAAGGGTGGAAGGAGATTCCCCTATGTGAAGACCTTTTCCCTCCTTCACTCACGTCCTGAACTATGCTTCTCCAATAGATCCTAACCCTCAGCCTTCTGCTCCAGACTCTCTGCTTTCACTCCCACCTCAGCAACCTGATTTCTCCCCTCCATTTACTAGATCAAAAAACCAAACCTCGGCCGGTTCTCAGATCATTGCGCCCTTGCTGAGGTATCAGGTACTGAGGTACCCCTCCACCCACTCAGTCCTCTTTTCTCCAGTAAGTGCCCAGAGCAGGTCCCATCAGGTCCTCTTACCAGCTAACCCAAAGCTCAAACCAGCTGAGGAGATCCCTCAGACCACTATCCAAGATGTAATGAAAGTGACCTTTAAAGTTGCCTTGTCATCACTGAAAACAGGTGACTAAGAATTTAAAGTCCCTCACAGGCTTTTTGGGATACTCAGTCCTCTCGTCCCCTCTGCTCTACCTGTTCTACTGCTCAAGTTTTTGTTGCCAGGAAAATCACAAACCCCTTTCCCAATATTCTTTTACATCTCTCCTTCCTAATTCTCAGATAAACGGAGCTGCTCCCAGCCTTGCTTTCCAAGTCTTGCCCCTCTTCACCAGGCCCACAGAAAAGTCTTATATGACCTTCTCCAGAAGTCTTCACCATTGCTGACTTTAGGACTTTCAGCAAAAGAGTCCCTATAAAAGAATTCAATGTAGATAAACTCCGTGTTTTCATGTCGCCCTGTTCTACTTGGCCAGTGGCTGGAAAAATCAGCACTCCTAAGCTAGACACCCCCTTACGAGTTTTTCACAAAATAAGTGAACAAGGCCTCTGGCCTTGAGCTGGGGATTCACAGAGATGGCTACAATTCTAAGTAAAGAAGTTACCAACTAGGCTCCATGGTAACAGCTGGCAGGGAGAAAAAAAAGAGAAAAAAAAAAACTCTCCCTGTCCCAAGTGTCCTTGAAAAGTTAACTTGCCGAGAACAGAGGAAAAAATAACAGAAACAAAAACTGCTTTTTGTGAACTTCTGCAGACTTTGAACTTCTGAGCCCCTTCCCTTACATGTTGGGTACAAATTCTGAAACTACCTAAACTTGGGGTTCAGAAGATTAATTGATTACAACAGAAGCAATACCCTCTAAATCCGTTTGCAACCAAATAGGGTTGTTTCCCTGTCTTCGGTGCTATCTTAGATTCCTTTCCTTTTCCGTACCTACAACAGTATAATTCTATATACTTAAACATTGTTTATGTTTTCATGAAATGGTCAACAGATGTGATTAATTATGTAATGGTGCAGATGTTTCCCAGAGTGTTCTAGGATGATGCATGTTCATTTAAAGATCAAATCGGAGGGCATACAACCTGTTTCCACCGGGAACCTGTATCTCTCACTTTAGCCATCCTATTAGGAATAGGAGTTGCTGCAGGAGTGAGCACAGGAACCCTAGTCCATGGGACACAACAAATGACCCAATTAGAAGCAGCAATAGACCAAAAATTAAAGATAATAAAACCTCCATCACAGCTTTACAGGAATGTTTAACCTCTCTCTCTGAAGTTGTTTTACAGAACAGGCGAGGGTTAAACCTTCTCTTCATGAGAGAAGGGGGACTTCGTGCTGCATTGAGGGAAGAAGGTTGTTTTTATGCCGACCATACTGGAGTTGTATAAGAACCTATGAGTATATTAAGAAAATGCCTTTAAGAGTGTCAACGAGAGAGAGAGAGGCCCAAAAAGGGTGGTTTGAGTCTTGGTTCACACAGTCCCTCTGGTTAACTATGCTTTCATCAGCCCAGGCCTGTCCATTAATAATCCTCATATTATTGCTAACTGTAGGACCCTGTTGGCTCAACCATCTAGTTTCCTTTCTCGAAGCTCAAATTGGACAATTTAAACTTATGGTAATCAGACAACAATATACCCCACTAGGAGACATAAAATGTGACACCCTTCAATGATCATTTTCATGATTAAAAGTAACCAGAAGAAGAATTGGGGAATAAAAAGTTAATAAAATAGGTACTTGTCACTTCCTATTTTTCTGTATGCTTAATAAAACACTGTTGAAATCTTGAGAACTGTTTGCTAATCTTGTTCCCAGAATGTGCTGTCCCCAACTGCCAAACTGCAGAATGCACTCCATCATCCCGTTGAAAGCAAACTGCCCACTCTCCCAGACGCATCAATAAATTTCCCTCGCTGCCCTCTCCAAGGAAAGTATATAAGCTCTGTTTAAGCTGTTCTCAGGACTCTCTGCTCTATTCAAGTGAGCTCTGAGCCCCAGCATGCTGGACCCTCAATAAACCCTTTGTTGTTGCATGAGACAGTCTCTTGGTGGTCTCTTCCTCCTATGCCTGCCCGACCATTACAATATTCCAACTCTATATTCTTATAAATATCTCAGGTTCCCAATACCATTATTCATCCAGCAGAATAATTCCTAACCCATATCAAACATGTTATTAAACATAACCATACACTCTTCCCTCAATCTAACTTTACAGAGGAGCAGGCACAGAGTTGGTATTACAATACAGGAATGTAGGGGATTGTTCATCTGCTGAGAACCTCAAAGATCCATGCAGATATGATCACTGGAGAAGATGTAGGCAGCTATGAAGGACCTGAGAGAGCAAAAGTCATCTTCCATGGAAAACAACCTGGTCAGTATGAAGGGTTGTGTCTGAATCAGGCTCTCAAATTTTAATGTAGAGAAGATGGACCAAACCAGGCCTGTTTAGAGAGTTGTTCCCGGGTGCCTATGGTTGATATACCATTCTAACTTGTGAAACTGTCACAGGTAGTAGGGGCAGCCTGCATCTCATGGGACCCTTGGAAGCAAATGTTAGGACAAAGTGGTTGCCAAGGCAGTGACCTCATTCAGTTCCTGAAGGAATTGACCTCACCTCACTTTCTTGTTGATGGAACTATCTGAACTTGGGATCCAGGAAGCCAGGCACACAGAGCCAGTCCCAGTCCCAGTCCCAGTGGTCTCACTTGTTTGGATTTACCAAAGACAGAGTCAGTCTTTCTTGGTACCTACTGATGTGAGGATGGCAAAATGCCAAGAGAGCTCTGAAGAGGGGCCTTTCCTGAGAAAAAGGTAGTTGCTCAATGCTGGCTCCTGACAACTTTACAGAGTTGGCTAAGGAGGACAGATCTGAGAGAGAACATGCCATTTAAAGGGAACATACTGTGGCCCACTAGTCAGAGGACACTCCAAATAGTCTCAGAATTACTTAGGGAAAGGAGGTGCCTTTATGGGTGTAGGTGTAGGTTTGTGGTTTTCACTTGTTCTGAGAATAGGTATCAAAGGAGGTTTGTTTGGATTGAGTGAATTCTTTCTGGTAAGTACTTTGACAAGGCGAGTGTTTTTATGTCTGTATATAAAACGGTGTTCGTGGTTGTAGACATAAGAAGAGAGAATGCATCAATGGATGTGTCCTGTCTAGTAGAAAGCTTGCCAGCCTTCATACTGCCCAATTTATGAATGGACTGCTGCTTGACTTATGGATGAGCAACATCTGCTATCCTCCAAAGTTCCTGTTTTCTTCCTGAATTCTGGCCTCTCTAAAGAATAGGCTCATGCTTTTGTGCCCAAGATATGTACCACCTCCAAGCTCTGTGACATGGACATGTACTGGATACCTGAAGGGAATGACGAGCTTCTTAAAAAACTCAGATATCAGTTTGACCAGTAAAGTCTCAGTGGAGAAAGCCTGCTTTGTGCCTTTTGCTTACCTATTGTTTTATTGCCCTGAATGTCAGGAAGGTCTCTGCCTCAGGCCTCCCCTTTGAGAAGCCTGAAGAAAAGAGTTCTCAAATTGAAATGAATGGGCATCACCTGTGGCTCTGTGCTTAATTGCTTTGGAAAGGGATGTGTCTGAATCAGCCTCTTGGCACTGTGTGAGGCTGTGGCTTAGATTCTCAGCACTAGATGGATCCAAAGAAATATCTCATGTGTGAATCCAATACAAAAATTGCTAAAAGAGCAGATATTGTAGATGAAATCTCTCACCTTCCTATGTAAAGTTCCTGACCTCCGTTAAGTGAGAATAGTGATACTTTGGGTCAAATGAGATATTTAAAGCCCTGTAGAGGCTAGCCTATAGGTGCATGGGTTTTCTCATGATTCCAATTCACATAAAGAATCTAAACCGCACAGTAATTAGGCCTCAAATTGGAGAAGCAAAGCAGCATTAACGGCATGCCTATTTGATCACTCTTGGTTAACAGGAAGGGTGTCTAGGCCACACATACTTTAGGAAAATGAGGGAAAAAGGGAGCTTATTTTGGACACTGTTGTGGGCTGCGCCCCTCATGGAAACCTGCTACCAGAGGTAATGATTAGTGTCTATATGGAAGAAGATGAGGGCCATGTGGGAGTGTTTTGGTTTTAATTGTGGACATTTGTATCGTGGTTGGAAGAGATGACTGGGTCCACCTGGGCTTGAACTCTGGTGTGACTCCCATTAGAGACTGAGTTCTGGAACTGACCTCAGAGCAGTATTGCCATGAATATTGTCGGGATTTTATTAGGCCACGCATGAGAGTGACCCTTGGAAACTGAGATCTAAGGCCAGTGTGGATTTCCACAGAGCACTGGGAATCTCAGCCAGGATATAACATGATTTTATTTTTAAAGACTTGGCAGCCATAGTTGAGAGTCAAAACACACATGGAACTCACATTGTAGACCTCAATGGGTCTGGCTTCATGTGACCTTTGGCCACTCTTTGGGAAGACTTGCCTGTGAGAGTTCTTCAGAGCATTCATTGAAATGAGCTTCCTCACCATTTAATGGTTCCTGAATTAATTGAAACCCATAGTGCCTCCAACTTCATCCTTGAAAAATGGCTAGATAAATACCATGAAATTTTTGAAATTCCCATGACCAGGTGGCACTGGAGAAACTTTGGATGTCCTGTTGCTGATCATGAGTATACCAGACGGTGGCTTGATTGACTGGGTTTCATGAAAATGGTGTATATCAGATATGCCAGTAAGTTGGAGCCTGCTGAGCAGTGGGCCTAGAGCAATGTTGGGCAGGTGTGTGACACAAAATATGCGCTGGGGCCATTTCGATCTGCCATTGGCTTCCAAATGCCTTGTGACTGACAGGATGCAGCCAGCAGACCCTTATTTGTAAAGGCATCTTGTTATATGGAGAGTTTTGACCCTGTCCCTTACTTTTGGAAACTCCTCTACCACCTCCAAGTTTGTGAACTCCTGATCATATTCCATTCCAGATTTGTATTCTCAGAATTCCTAACTCTTTTTCCCTAATTGTGTCTTACTTGGGGTGAAAGTATTGTCAAGGCATTGTTCTGGATGAGAGTGGGAAAAATTTTGTGTAGCACATATTTGCATACACATTGGATTCATTTTCCAATTTTCCATTCAGAATACTAAATCCCTGACACTAACATATACCCTATTAGACTCTGACTACTAATCCTAATATGGTGGAGTAAAATAACCCAAACGGAATAGAAATACAAGCAGTTCAGGGAAGGCATGGTGTGTAGTTGGAATTGTCTTTTGCATTATATTGGGTAGAAGGTATAAACTAGTTAATTTTTTTATTGAAAGAGTTCTCCATGTGTTTTTAAAGTAAACAAATGTATGAATTCGTGTCTCCCTTTCTCCGTAGCATATTCAGCACATGTATTTTTATATGCACATACAGAATCCTACCTGGTACCACTCGTACAATCTTGTGAGGTGGCTTACTTGGCAGATACAAATTGCGAGAAGACATCACAGCTCCTAAACACTGTTGGAACAGAAAATTAAACCTATGGGTGAGCTTCCTAGATGAACAACATTATACATAAATCCATGTTCAGTAAAATGAATATTTTTGCATCTGTGGATGATTTATATTTCATGGTGAATTTCGATTGGCATATATATTGCTACTTTTTAATGTCTGTGTGTGTGTATATATATATATATATATATATACATATATATATATATATATATACAGTCTCCAGATTTTTCAAAATATGAAATATATGTGTCTTATTACACACTTCCTAAATTCATTCATATTCATGTATGTGGATTTATAATCAAATTTTCACATGATTATTCTCAGAAATATTCATCCACCTGAAATACATATTTTTTCCTACTAGTGAAAACTAACTTCAGTGAATGTTGCATACAAATCCTAATATTTTTACAGTAACTGACCCAGTTTAACATCAATGCGAGTAGATTCCAATGGGACATGCTGTGTGTTTTGACGTTCATTTTTATTCAACACTGGTACATTATGATTTCTTCAGTTTATGCACATCATAGGATATATTTTTCATCCACAGTTTCGCAAATTTATAGGCATTTGTTTCACTTTCAATCAATTCCTTCTTCAGAACACATGTATTCATCCATGTTTCTTGACTGGTCTTTTCATGAGACTTCTTTACAAAACACATTATTTTCAATTTTCATAATCATTTTTGAAGCGAAACTCAGACACCGTTCATGATAAACAATAACACTAATATTAACAATAGATGTATAACTGGTTGGAATGAATGATTTTATATCAATATAAGATATCTTAAATATTTTCAGATATCAATTCCATCCATTATTTAAAGTGGAATCAGCTATATTATTTATTCACAGTGTGGTCAATTCATGCATTATCTCTATATTCATAGACACAGGGCACAACTCTTTGTACAACCAATACTTATGTATATGTCTTCTAAATATTACTGCCAGAAATGGTGTAAGAAATACTCATGTCACCAGATCTACATACACATTTTATCACAGTAATATTCGGGACACAAAAAGTAAATGTCACACTTATGATTGTACCGGAGTCTGAATGGAAAGTGAACATGGATTACTAAAAACATTCCTGTCCATGTTGCCTAATCCTCTCAATTATCAATCCTGTTGGTGACTACATATTTGTTTCTTCCAAAGATTATATATTCAAACTCTACCCTGTTGAAAATGCCTAATCATATCACTTTATACTTTGCCTGATTTCATTATGTCTCTATTGATATGTGGTTTCCTACATATTTTCCCCAGTTCATCATTGTGACTGACCCTTCACATGAAGTTATGTTTACTTTCACTCTCTAACCAAAACACTATTGCGATAGAACATATATTCCAAATCCTATATTGACACTTCTTCCTAAAACTACTATCTACCTAATCCTACCGACTAGCCGTTTTTGACTGGATGTTCTCTTCGACATTCAATCATCCAAGGTACAAGGTTCTATGCCATTATATATCTATTTTTCTGAGACATCTGTGCACAATGTAAATCAAAGTTAAGTATCCCAATCAAGGGCCCAATGCCCTCTAGGCTTCAAAATTACCTAGATTTCTGTTTTTATTCATATATTTAACCTCTATATTTTTATAAATATCGCAGGTTCCCAATACCATTATTCATCCTGCAGAATGATTCCTAACCCAATTCAAACATTTTATTAACCCTAAGAATACACTGTTCCCTCAATCTAAATTTAATGAAAAGCAGGGACAGAGTTGGTCTTACAATACAGGAATGTAGGGGATCTTCCACCTACATTCACCTGCTGAGAACTTCAAAGATCCATGTAGAAATGAACCCTGGAGAAGATATAGTCATCTATGAAGGACCTGAGAGAGCAAAAGTCATCTTCCATGTCAAACACCCTGGTCAGGATGAAGGGATGTGTCTGAATCAGCCTCTCTCTTCTTAATGTAGAGGAGAAGGACCAAACCAGGCCTGTGTGGATAGCTATTCCCGGGTTCCTAAGGTTGACATACCATTCTAACTTGTGAACATTTCAGAGGAAGTAGGGGAACCCTCCATCTAATGGGACCCTTGGAAGCAACTATTAGGACAAAATGGTTTACAAGAAAGTGAATTCATTCAGTTCCTGAAGGAAGTGACCTCACCTGACTTCCTTGGTGATGGATCTCTCTGAACTTGGGATCCTGGAAGCCAGGCACACAGAGCCAGTCCCAGTCCCAGTCCCAGTGGGCTCACTTGCTTGGATTTACCAAAGACAGAGTCAGTCTTTCTTTGTTCCTACTGATATTATGATGCCAAAAGCAAGGAGAGCTCTGAAGAGGGGCCTTTCCTGAGAAAGCAGGTAGTGGCTCAAAATTCCCTTCTGACAACTTAAAAGAGTTGGCCAAGTAGACCAGATCTGAGACAGGACAGGACATTTCGGGGGAACATTGTATGGCCCACCAGTCAGAGGACACTCCGTAGAGTCACAGACCTACTTGGGGGAGGGAGGTGACTTTGTGGGTGTGGTTGTGGGTTTATGATTTTGTCTCATCTTCTGAGAATAGGTAGGAAAGGCGGTTAGTTTTTTTTTTTTTTTTTTTTTTGGAGTGTACTGTTTCTAGTAAGTCGTTTGACAGGGCGAGTGTTTCTATGTCTGTGTATTCCACTGTGTCCGTGGTTGTATACATTAGAAACGAGAATGCATCAATGTATTTGTCCTGTCTAGTAAAAAGCTTCCCAGCATTCAACCTGCCCAATTTATGAATGGGTTGCGGCTTTCCTTAAGGATGGGCAACACCTACTATCTTCCTAATTACCAATTTTCTTCCTGAATTCTTTCCAATCTCCAAAATTGGCTCATGTTTTTTTGTCCAAGATATGTACCACCTCCAAGCTCTGTGACATGGCCATGTACTGGATATCTGCAGGGAATGGCGAGCATCTCAGAAAACTCAGATATCAGTGTGACCAGTAAAGTATCAGTGGAGAAACCCTGCTTTGGGCCTTTTGCTTACATAATGTTCTGTTGCCCTTAATTTCAAGAAGTTCTTTGCCTCAGGCCACCCCTTTGTGAAGCCTGAGGAAAACAGTTTTCAAATGGAAATGAATGGGCATCACCTGTGGCCCTTTGCTTTATTGCTTTGGAAAGGGATGTGTGTGATTTAGCCTCTTGGCCCTGTGTGAAGCTGTGGCTTAGATTCTCAGCACCTGATGGATCTAAAGAAAGATCCCATGTGTGCATCCAAAACCAAAATGGCCAAAAGAGCAGTCCTTGTGGATGACGTCTCGCCTTCCTCTGTGAGGTTCCTGACTTCCATCAATAGGGATCCTTTGGGTCAGAGGAGTTCTCCAAAGCCCTGCAGAGGTGCTTGAGTTTTCTCATGACTCCAATTCACATAAAGAATCTTAACCTCTGAGTCAGTTGGCCTCAAAGTAGAGAAGCGGTGTAGTCTTCACAGCATGCCTATTTCATCACGCCTGGTTCACAGAAAGTATGTCCAGGCCACCCTGACTTTAGCAAATGAGTGGCAAGGGAGCTTATTTTGGACACTGTCTTGGACTGCGCTCCTCATGAAAACCTCCAGCCAGAGGTTATGATGAGTGTCTATATGGAAGAAAATGAGGGCCATGTCGAAGTGTTTTGGTTTTAATTGTGGTCATTTGTGTGTCAGTTGGAAGAGATAACTGTGTTCACCTGGGCTTGAACTCTTCTGTGATTCCACTTAGAGACTGCTTTCTGGAACTGACCTCAGTGAAGTATTGCCATGAATTGTTTTGAGATTTTAGGAGGCCACGCATGAGATTCGCTCTTGGTATCTGTGATCTAGGCCCAGGGTGGCTTTGCACAGAAAACTGGGAATCTTTGCAAGGATATCACATGATTTTATTCTGAAAGACTTGGCAGCCATCGATGAGAGTCAAAACACACATGGACCTAACATTGTAGACCTCAATGGGTCTTGCTTATGTTACCATTTGGCCTCTGTTTCTGTAGCCTTGCCTATGAGAGTTCTCTAGAGCTTTCATTGAAATGAGCTTCCTCACCATTTAATGGTTCCTGAATTAATTGAAACCCAGAGTGTCTCAAATTCATTTTTGAAAAATGGCTAGATAAATACCATGCAAGTTTTGAAATTCCCATGACCAGGTGGCACTGGAGAACCTTTGGATATCTGGTTCCTGATCATGAGTGTACCAGACAATGCCTTGATTGATTGGGTTTCATGAAAATGGAGTAGAACAGAGATGCCTGTAAGTTGGAGCCTGCTGAGTAGTGGGCCTAGAGCTGTGGTGTGAAGGTGTGTGATAAACATCTGTGGTGGGGCCATGTGAATATGTCTTTGACTTCCAAATGGCTTGTGACTGACATGCTGCTGCCAGCAGACCCTTATATGTAAAGGCATCTTATTATATACAGGGGTTTCAGGGCAATGTTCAGAATCAGGTTGCTCTTGTCAAGGGGGCAAGCTATGTGGGATAGAAGCCTGGTTGGTGCATTCTGCTGTAAACCCTGACCCACCACACCTGACAGAACATTCTCCAGCACTGGGTCCCTGATGAACTCCTTGTATTTTTTGAAGCAACACCAAACTACGAGTGCAGCAGCCAGAAACACCACGAAAAGTGGAGGATGACCAAATGACTTCACAGTCCACGCGGGCAGACACTTAGACCCAGGTGGCCAAAGTTTGCCGACAAAGATAGAATTCATCACTGCTGCCTAATGTTCATTGGAAAACAAGAAACCATGTCCTCCAGGTCACATAGATGCCATTCCAGATTTGATGGTCTCACTACAAAGGAAGCTAAATCTCCTGACAACAACATATACTTTAAGTGCCCAAACTCAGAGGCAGTTTGTCAAGAAGTCTTTAGGCCAAAAGAACTTCATGTTTGTGGAGTGTTTACCCTATCCCTTACTTTTGGATACTCCTCTCCCAACTCCAAGTTTGTGAACTCCTGAGCATTTTCCATTCCGCATATGTATTCACAAATTTTCTAACGCTTCTCCTCTAATTGTGTCTTACTTGTGGTGAAGGAAATGTCAAGGCATTGTTCTGGATCAGAGTGGGGAGATTTTTGTGTAGCACATATTTGAATACACATGAGATTAATTTTCCTATTTTCCATTCGAAATTCTGAATCCCTGACACTTACCCATACCCTACTAGACTCTCACTACTAATCCTAATATGATGGAGAAAAATAACCCAAACAAAATAGAAATACAACCAGTTCAGAGGAGGCCTGTTGTATAGTTGGACTTGCCTTTTGCATGATAAAGGGTAGGTGTTACAAATCTAGTCAATTTTTAAATGAAAAAGTTCTCCATGTGTTTTTAAAATTAACAAATATGTGAATTCTTGTTTCTCTTTCTCTGAAGCCTATTCAGAACATGTATTTTTAATGCACATATTGAATCCTACCTGGTATCACACTTATATTTTTGTGAGGTGGATGACATGGCAGATACAAATTGTGAGAAGAGATCACTCCTCCTAAACACTGTTGGAACTGAAAATTCAACCTATGGGTGAGCTTCATAGTTGAACAACATTTTACTTAAATCCATGTTTAGTAAAATAAATATTTTTGCTTCAATGGATGATATATATTTCATGATGAATTTATATTGGCATATATATTGCCAGTTTTTAATGTCTCTGTGTGTGTTTTTTGTATATATATATATATTCTCCAGGTTCTTCAAAACATGAAATATATGTGTCTTTTATACACTCCATAAATTTATTCATGTTCATGTACTTGGATTTATAATCAACTTTTCAGAAGATTATTCCAGAAATATTCATCCACCTGAAATTCATATTTGTTACCTAGTACTGAAAGCTAACTTCAGTGAACGGTGCACACAAATCCTAATATTTTTATAGTAACTGACCCAGTTTAATATCAAAGCAAGTTGATTCCTATGGGACATGTTATGTATTTTGACGTTTATTTCTATTCAACACTGGTAAATTACTATTTCTTCTTTTTTTGCACATCATAGGATATATATTTAATCCAAAAGTTATCAAATTTACAGGTATTTGTTTCACTTTCAATCACTTCCTGCTTCAGAACACACGTATTCCTGCAGGTTACTTGACTGGTCTTATCATGAAACTTCTTTCCAAACACATTATTTTTGATTTTCATAATGATTTTTGAAGCAAAATATACACAATTTTCATGATTATCCATAACCCTAATATTTCCATTAGATGTATAAATGGTTGTAATGAATGTATGTGTATCAATATAAGATTTCATGTATATTTTCAGATATCAATTCATTCCATTATTTAAAGTTGGAACCAGTTATATTTTTAATTCTCAGTATGGTCTCTTCATGCATTATCTCAATATTCATAAACACATGGTACACCCATTTGTACCCCCAATACTAATTTATGCATCTTCAAAATATTGCTCCCAGAAACAGTGGAAGAAATACTCCACCTGATCTACATATACATTTTATCACTGTAATAATCTGGACACAAAATGCAAAGTTCACCTTTATGATTGTACCAAAGCCTAAATGGAAATTGACCATGGATTACTAAAACATCTATGTCTAAATTGCCTAATGCTCTCAAATGTCAATGTATTTGTGACTCCATATTTATTTTTCCCTAAGATTATACAGTCAAGTTCAACCCTGTTGAAAATGTCTAATATTATCACTCACTTTGTACTATACCTGATTTCCTAATGTCTCTATTGATATCTGCTTTGCTACATATTTTCCCCAGTTCATCATTGTGAGTGACCCTACACATGTGCTGATATTGACATTCACTCTCTAACCGAAACCCTATTGTTAAAGAACTTTTGGTCCAAAGTCTATACTCGCCCTCATTTCAACACCTACCGACTATCTTCCTGATCCTACAGACTATCCCTGTTTGATTGGATGTTCTCTTCTACATTCAATCATCCAAGGTACAAGGTCCTATTTCATTGTATATCGATTTATCTGAGACATCTGTGCATAACATAATTCAATGCTAAGTATCCCAATCAAAGGCCCAATGCCCTTCTGGGCTTCAAATCTTACCTAGATTTCTGTTTTCGTACTTATATTTCACCTATATATTCTTAAAAATGTCACAGGTTCCCAATACCATTATTAATTGAGCGGAATGATTCCTAACCCAAATCAAACATGTTATTAACCTTAACCATACACTGATCCCTCAATCTAACTTTTCAGATGAGCAGGGACAGAGTTGGTCTCAAAATACAGGCATGTAGGGGATTCTCCACCTGCTGAGAACCTAAAAGGCCCATGCAGAAATGATCCATGGAGAAGATGTAGGCAGCTATGAAGGACCTGAGAGAGCAAAAGACATCTTCCATGGTGAATAACCTGGTCAGGATAAAGGGTTGTGTCTGAATGAGCCTCTCTTTTTTTCATATAGATAAGATGGACCAAAACAGGCCTATGTGGAGAGCTGTCCCTAGGTGCCTATGGTTGTTATACCATTCTAACCTGTGAAAGTATCACAGGAAGTAGGGGCAGCCTCCATATCATGGGACCTTTGGAAGCAACTGTGAAGGCAAAGAGGTTGCCAAGATAGTGACCTCATTCAGTTCCTGAAGGAAGTGACCTCATCACACTTCTTTGGTGATGGAACTGTCTGAACTTGGTATCCAGGAAGCCAGGCACTCAGAGCCAGTCACAGTCCCAGTCCCAGGGGTCTCAATTTTTTTGATTTACCAAGGAGAGAGTCAGAGTTTCTTGGTAACTACTGATGTGTGGATGGCCAAATGCCAGGAAAGTTCTGAAGAGGGGCCTTTTCTGAGAAAGCAGGTAGTGGCTCACCACTGGCTCCTGACAACTTCACAGAGTTGGACAAGGAGACCAGATCTGAGAAAGGACAGGCCATTTCAGTGGAACATAGTATGACCCACCAGTCATAGGACACTCTGGATAGTCACAGTCCTACTTGGGGGAAGGAGGTGCCTTTGTATGTGTGTGTGTGTTTGTGGTTTTGTCTCATGTTCTGAGAATAGGTAGTAGCGGCGGTTTGTTTGGTTTTGAGTGAACTGTTTCTAGTAAGTCATTTGACAAGGCGAGTGTTTCTATGTCTCTGAATCCCACTGTGTCCGTGGTTGTAGACAGTTGAAAAGAGAATGGATCAATGGATTTGTGTTGTCTAGTAGAACGCATCCCAGCATGTATCCTGCCAAATTTATTAATGGTCTGAGGCTTTCCTTATCGATGGGCAACACCTGCTATCTTTCTAAGTTCCTGTTTTCTTCCTGAATTCTGGCCAATATCCAGAATAGGCTCATGGTTTTCTCTCCAAGATATGTACCACCTCCAAGCTCTGTGACATGGCCATGTACTGGATAGCTGAAGGGAATGGAGAGCATCTCAGAATACTCAGATATCAGAGTGACCATTTAAGTCTCATTGGAGAAACCCTGCTTTGGGCCTTTTGCTTACCTATTGTTCTGTTGACCTGAATGTCAGCAAGGTCTTTGCCTCAGGCCATCTCTTTTTGAAACTTGAAGAAAACAGTTTTCAAATGGAAATGAATGGACATCCCCTGTGGCTCTTTTCTTAATTTCTTTGGAAGGAGATGTGTCTGATTCAGCCTTTTTGCTCTTTGTGAGTCTGTGGCTTAGATTATCAGCACCTGATGGATCTAAAGAATGATCCCATGTGTGCATTCAAACCAAACTGGCCAAAAGAGCAGTCATTATGGATAAAGTCTCTCACCTTCCTTTGTAAGGTTCCTCACCTCCATCAAGTGAGAATAGGGATCCTTTGGGTCAATTGAGTTCTTAAAAGCCCTGCAGAGGCTAGCCCATAGGTGCTTGGGTTTTCTGATTACTCCAATTCACATAAAGAATCTAAACCCCACAGTCAGTAGGCCTCAAATTGGTGAACCGAAGTAGTATTAATGGCAGGCCTATTTGACCACTCCTGGTTCACAGGAAGGTTGTACAGGCCACCCTGACTTTAGGCAAACCAGAGGCAAGGGAGCTTATTTTGGACACTGTCTTGGGCTGCGCCCCTCATGGAAACCTTTAGCCAGAGGATATGATGAGTGTCTATATGGAAGAATATGAGGGCCATGTGGGAGTGTTTTGGTTTTAATTGTGGTCATTTGTGTGGCAGTTGGAAGAGATGACTTGTAAGATTCCAGCAGACGTCGGAGGAAGAGACTACCAAGAGACTGGCTCATGCAACAGCAATGGGGATTTATTGAGGATCCAATTCAGTTCGCTGGGGCTCTGTGCTCACTCAACAAGCAACAGCGGCCCAGATCCCCGAGAAGAGGTTAAGCAGTGCTTCAGTACACTTTTTGGGTAGGCAGAGGCTTTATATATATCAGAGGAAATCATCTTGATCAGCCGGACAATCGAACAACAACTCTCAAACTTGATTAGCACATTCATTGGTGGAATCAGGTCGGGCGGGGGTGATAGGTAGATCCTAAGGAGGGGGGTACATTCAAACTGATTGGTTTGGGCCCTGATATGCTTAGGTGCCAAGCTGCACAGGGTCCTAGATTATTAAACAACTGGATGGTCAGGGGGAATATTTAATGGGCAGTGAAAGGAATTGTCCTAACAGCTACAGGAATTTCAGGTTTTAGGTTTAGCATGGGAACTTAACAATACCTGGTCCTTTACATTTTAACTCAGGCTTTGCAGCTTAGAAACTTTACAACACCCGCTATTTTACACTTTAACTTCAATTTCTTTTACCCTAACAGACTGGGTCCACCTGGGTGTGAACTCTGGTGTGATTCCCCTTAGACACTGAGTTCTGGAACTGAACTCAGAGAAGAGGTGTCATGAATTGTGTTGGGATTATAAGAGGCCACACATGAGAGTTGCCCTTGGAAACTGAGATCTAGGTCCAGGGTGGCTTTCCACAGAGCATTGGAAATTTCAGCCAGGATATCACATGATTTTATTCTGAATGACTTGGCAGCCATAGTTGAGAGTCAAAACACATATGAAACTATCACTGTAGACCTCAATGGGCCTGGTTTCATGTGACCTTTTGGCCACTCTTTGAGAAGCCTTGTCTGTGAGAGTTCTATAGAGATTTCATTGAAATCAGCTTTCTCAAAATTTAAAGGTTCCTGAATAAATTGAAACCCACAGTGCCTCCAACTTCATCCTTGAAAAATGGCTAGATAAATACCATGAAATTTTTGAAATTCCCAGGACCAGGTACCACTGGAGAAAGTTTGGATGTCCGGTTTCTGATCATGAGTATAACAGACAGTGCCTTGATTCACTGGGTTTCATGCAAATGGTGTAGAACAGAGATGCCAGTAAGTTGGAGCCTTCTGAGTAGTGGGCCTAGAGCAGTGGAGGGCAGGTGTGTGATAAACATCTGTGGTGGGGCCATGGGGATCTTCCATTGTCTTCCAAATAGCTTGTGACTGACATGGTGCAGCCAGCAGACCCTTATATGTAAAGGCATCTTGTTATTTGGAGAGGTTTCAGGGCAATGTTCAGAATCAGAATGCTATGGTCAAGGGAAAAGCTATGTGGGATAGAAGCATGGTTGGTGCATTCTCTTGCAGACCCTTACCCACCACAGGTGACAGAACTCCCTCCAGCACTGTACCAGGTGAACTACTTGTATTTCGTGAAGCAAATAACAAACTCCCAGTGCAGCAGTAAGAAATACCACGAAAAGTGGAGGATGACCAAATGGCTTCACAGTCCACACAGAGAGAAACTTAGCCCCCAGTGGACACTGTTAACCTACATAGAGAGAAATCAGCACTGCTGCCTCATGTTCAGTGGAAAATAAGAAACTATGTCCTCCAGGTCACATACATGCACACCCAGCTTTGATGGTCTCACTACAAAGGAAGCTCCTGACAAATACTTATATTTCAAGTGCGCAACCTCAGAGGCAGTTTCTCAAGAAGTCTTTAGGCCAGCAGAGCTCCATGTTTGTTGAGTGTTTACCCTGTCCCTTACTTTTGGAAACTCCTCTACCACCTCCAAGGTTGTGAACTCCTGAGCGTATTCCATTCCAGATATGTATTCACAGAATTTTTAACTCTTCTCCTCTAATTGTGTCTTACTTCAGGCGAGGGTAATGTCAAGGCATTTTTCTGTATGAGAGTGCAAAAATTTGTGTGCAGCATTTATTTGAAATACTGAATCCCTGACATTAACCCATATCCTAATAGACTCTGACTACTAATCCTAATATG
Organism: Callospermophilus lateralis; assembly: GCF_048772815.1. NCBI lineage: Eukaryota > Metazoa > Chordata > Mammalia > Rodentia > Sciuridae > Callospermophilus > Callospermophilus lateralis. The sequence goes on along the minus strand of NW_027512754.1, from coordinate 167,600 downwards.
ATGGAGAAAAATAACTCAAACAAAATAGAAATACAAGCATTTCATAGGAGGCATGGTGTATAGTTGGACTTGCCTTTTGCATTATATAGGGTAGGAGTAATAAATCTAGTCAATTTTTAATTGAAATAGTTTTCCATGTGTTTTTAAAGTTAACAAATATGTAAATTACTGTCTCCCATTCTCTCTAGCTTATTCAGAACATGTGTTTTTATATGCACATATAGAATCCTACCTGGTTATCACACATACAGTCTCATGAGGAGGCTGATTGGCAGATACAAATTGTGAGAAATGACCACTCCTCGTAAACGCTGTTGGAACTGAAAATACAACCCATGGGTGAGCTTCCTATTTGAACAACCTTATACAAAAATCCATGTTCAGTGAAATTAATATTTTTGGATCTGATGATGATATATATTTCACGATAAATTTCGATTGGCATATATATTGCAATTTTTAATGTCTCTGTGTGTGTGTGTGTGTGTATATATATATATATATATATATATATATATATATATATATATATGCACTCTGTCTAGATTTTTCAAAATATGAAACATGTGTCTTATTGTAGACTCCCTAAATTCATTTATATTCATGTATGTGGATTTATAATCAACTTTTCACAAGATAATTCTCAGAAATACTCATCCACCTAAAATACATACTTGTTTCCTAGTACTGAAAACTAACTTCGTTGAATGGTGCATACATATCCTAACATTTCTACAGTAACTGACCCTGTTTAACATCAATTCAAGTAGATTACTATGGGACATGATGTGTATTTTGAAGTTCATTTTTATTCAACACTGGTACATTGCTATTTCTTCAGTTTATGCATATCATAGGATACATATTTCATCCACAAGTTAGCAAATTGATAGGCATTTGTTTCACTTTCAGTCACTTCCTGCTTCAGAACACATGTATTTCTCCATGTTTCTTGACTGATATTTTCATGAGACTTCTTTCCAAACACATTATTTTCGATTTCCGTAATCACTTTTGAAGCAAAACCCACACACCTTTCATGATAACCCATAACCCTAATATTACCATTAGATGTATAACTCGTTGGAATGAATGACTGTATATCAATATTAGATTTCTTATATATTTTCAGATATCAATTCAATCCATTATTTAAAGTGGAACCAGTTATATTATTTATTCACATGATGGTCAATTGATGCATTATCAATATATTCTATGACACAGGGTATACCCTTTGTACCCCCAATACTAATTTATATTTCTTCAAAATAGTGCTCCCAGAAATGGTGGAAGAAATACCCATGTCACCTGATCTACATATGCATTTTATCACAGTAATATTCTGGACACATAAAACAAAGGTCACTCCTATGATTGTACCAAAGCCTAAATGGAAAATGAGCATGGATTACTAAATGCACCCATGTCCAGGTTGCCTAATGCTCTCAAATGTCAATCCTATTGGTGACTACATATTTGTTTCTTTCTAACATTATATATCCAAACTCAACCCTGTTGAAAATGTCTAGTCCTATGACTCAGTTTATACTTTGCCTGATTTCCTAATGTCTCTATTAATATCTGCTTTCCTCCATATTTTCCCCAGTTCATCATCGTGACTGACTCTTCACATGTGCTAACATTTACATTCACTCTCAACTGAAACCATATTGCTAAAGAACTTTTGGTCCAGATCCTATACTCACTCTTCTTCCTAAAACTACTATCTCCTGTTCCTACCGAGTATTCCTTTTTGACTTGATGTTCTCTTCTACATTCAATCATTCAAGGTACATGGTCCTATGCCATTGTATATTGATTTATCTGAGACATCTGTTCAGAACGTAATTCAACGTTAAGTATCCCAATCAAGTTCCCATGCCCTTCTCGGCTTCAAATCTTAACTAGATTTCTGTTTTCATACTTATATTTCACCTATATATTCTTGTAAATATCGCAGGTTCCCAATACTGTTATTCAACCCTCAGAATGATTCCTCACCCAAATCGAACCTGTTATTCACCCTAATCATACACTCTTCCCTCAATCTAACTTTACAGAAGAGCAGGGAAGGAGTTGGTATTTCAATACAGGAATGTAGGCGATCTTCCACCTGTTGAGAACCTCAAATGTCCTACATAAATGACACCTGGATAAGTTGTAGGCAGCTATGAAAGACCTGAGAGAGCAAAAGTCATCTTCCATGGAAAACAACCTGGTCAGGATGTAGGGATATGTATGAATCAGCCTCTCTCTTATTAATGTAGAGAAGATGGACCAAACCAGGCCTGTGTGGAGAGCTGTTCCTATGTGCCTATGGTTGATATACCATTCTAACTTGTGAAAGTGTCACAGGAAGCAGGGGCAGCCTCCATCTCATGGGACCCTTGGAGTCAACTCTTAGGACAAAGTGGTTGCCAAGGCAGTGAACTCATTCAATTCCTGAAGGAAGTGACTTACGTCACTTCCGTGGTGATCAAACTCTCTGAACTTAGATCCAGTAAGCCAGGCACCCAGAGCCAGTCCAAGTCCCAGTCTCAGTGGTCTCACTTGTTTTGATTTTCCAAGGATAGAGTCAATCTTTCTTGATACCTACTGATGTGGGAATGGCCAAATAACAGGAAAGCTCTCAAGAGGGGCCTTTTCTGAGCAAGCAGGTAGAGGCTCACCCCTGGCTTCTGACAAGTTCACAGAGTTGACCAAGGAGACCTAATCTCATACAGGACAGGCCATCTCAGGGGAACATAGTGTGGCCCACCAGTCAGAGGACACTCCGGATAGTCACAGACCCATTTGAGGGAAGGAGGTGCCTTTGTTATGTGGGTGTGGTTTTTTGGTTTGTCTCATACTCTGAGAATATGTAGGAAATGTGGTTTGTTTGGTTTGTAGTGAACTGTTTTTAATAAGTCATTTGACAAGGCGACTGTTTCTATGTCTGTGTATCGCACTGTGTCCGTGGTTGTAGACATTAGAAAAGAGAATGATTCAATGGATGTGTCCTGTCTGGTAGAAAGCTTCCCAGCATTCATCCTGCCCGATTTATGTATGGACTTTGGCTTGCCTTATTGATGGGCAACACCTGCTAATTTCCTAAGTTGCTGTTTTCTTCCTGAATTCTGGCAACTCTCCAGAAGAGGCTCATGGTTTTGTGTCCAAGATATGAATCACTTCCAAGGTCTGTGACATGGCTATGTTCTGGATAGCTGAAGTGAATGGCGAGAATCTCAGAAAACTCAGATCACTGTGACCAGAAAAGTCTCAGTGGATAAACCCTGCTTTGGGACTTTTGCTTACATATTGTTCTGTTACCCTGAATGTCAGGTAGTTCTTTGCCTCAGGCCACCCCTTTGTGAAACCTGAAGAAAACAGTTTTCAAATGGAAATGAATGGAAATCACCTGTTGCTCTTTGCTTAATTGCTTTGGAAAGGGATGTGTCTGAATCAGCCTCTTAGCTCTGTGTGAGGCTGTTGATTAAATTCTCAGCCCCTTATGGATCTAAAGAAAGATCCCATGTGTGCATCCAAAACCAAAATGGCCGAAAGTACAGTCATTGCAGATGAAGTCTTTCGCCTTCCTCTGTAAGGTTCCTGACCTCTATAAAGTGAGAATAGGGAAGATACACCAAGCCAATTGATGTCTCCTTTTGGAAAAATCGTACCACCAATGAGAGCATCAGCAAAATTACCCGAACACTACCACAAGTCGCTGCACCAACAGATAGTTCACAATGCATACATGTTAGTTCACAATGCATACAAGTGATATATATTCCAGGCAAGTTCTGCAAGCAGTTCAGTGATGGCTATTGCAGAAGCTGTAGATTGGTTTTATCTTTGTCTTCACCAGCACTGGGTTGAAGATTGGAATTCTGGCAATAATGTCTAAAAAAAAAATTACTTACCATTCCAGAAGGCACTAAAAAACCCAATTATCTTAACAATTTACATTATCTTGAAGAGAATTATTAAATATAATGAAAAGGAAAGGTGAAAGTCAACAAACAGTTCTGCTAAACTCCTTTTTTTGTTCACATATTAAAACAATCCTCAACAGTTGTTTACCCAATTTAAATTAAACTATTTAAATCACGTGAATAAAAAAAAATTTGGATCCATTTTTTCATGAGCGCACATCATATATGATATATGGATATATGTACATTCAAACAAAAAACACAAAACACAAGTGTGCACAAATAATATAATATATACAACACATAACATAATAGTAAAGGCCTTATAACTTTTTACAGGTGAAATCACCATTGGAATGTCTAAAAACTCTATAGTCAAAAAATAGAACTGATCAGCAAAACATTAACCTAGGTCTGTATGAGCTCAAAAAAAAAAATAAAAAATAGAACTTCATGATGTGGGAAAGGGCAATAATAAAATAGATATTGAAAAAAGCATCCTGGTTCTGTCACAGATGTAAGGATAGCCAAACTGGAGTTTTGGATATCAGCTGTTATGAATTTGAGCCAAATCATCTTCTTTTTGGTCTATAGAAATCACTTTAGTTAATTTCTCTGGAATCCATATTGCCTGCTGTTCTTCCTGTGGAAACACACAAACAGACCCCTGACTAAAGACAATCACTGGGTCAGGACTTTAGTTAATCTCTCCAAAATCCAAATCAGCTGCTGTTCTTCCTGTGGAAACACACAAACAGACGCCTGACTCCAGAAAATTACTGGGTCAACACTTTTCCATTGTCCTATTAGAATATCCTTCCAAAGTACCTTGGGCTTATGCACATTTTTTGGAAACATATGCCTTTCCACAGCACTAAGTCCTGATGAATCCAAGTTTAAAAAGTTTAGAGTAAAAAGCGTTACTTTAAGTTTATCTTTGGGGAATATATACCCCTTCTCAATTCCGTCTTTGTGCTTTAATAAGTACATTTTTATTGTTTGATGTGCTCTTTCAACTATGCCTTGTCCCTGTGGATTGTATGGGATTCCTGTTATATGAGTAATGCCAAATGATGAGCAAAATTGCTTAAAAGAGTTAGAAGTGTAACCGGGGGCATTATCTGTTTTTAACTGTTTTGGAATGCCCACAGTGGCAAAATTTTGTAAGCAATGAGCTATAACATCTTTAGTTTTTTTCTCCAGCATGAAGGGAGCCCATTAAAAATCCAGAACAAATATCAACTGTAACATGCAAATATTTTAATTTTCCAAATTCTGGCAAGTGTGTGACGTCCATCTGCCAAATATGGTTAGGTATCAATCCTCTAGAATTGACTCCAAGATTAACTTGTGGTAAAAAGGTCACACAATTTTGACATTGTTTTATAATTTGTCTAGATGTTCCTTAGTTTTTTTGAAATGCTTTTGTAAAGTATAAGCATTGACATGGAACTTTTTAAGAAAATTTATTTCTTCTTCTAGTGTAAAGAAAATATGTATGTATGTCAATTGTAGTTTTATCTGCTAAATCATTGCCCAAACTAAGGGCTTTTGGCAATCCTGTATGTGCCCTGATATGTCCTATAAAGAATGGATCATTTCTGTCCCAGATTAGACTTTGTATAGTGGAAAGCAAAGAGAAAATAGTAGAGAAAGGGGAAATCCTACCAGCATCTTCAAGGGATACTATAGCATTAACTATATACTGACTATCGGAAAATAAATTAAATACAGAATCTTTAAAAATCACAAGAGCTTGTAATACTGTACTAAGCTCTACCTTGTGAGCTGATTGTTTTGGTACTAAAAATATAAAAGTTGGATCAGGTGTAACTATTGCTGTTGTACCATTATTTAACCCATCGGTGAATATATTTGGAGCATTCATGATAGGTGTTTTCTTGTCATTTTTGGAAAAATTACAGGATGTGATGACCAAAAAGACAATAAAAGATAAGATGGTAAGTGGTTATCAAATGAAACATTAGATTTACACACGATTATTGCCCAAGTATTTAACTAATTAGCTAATTCATCAATTTGATTCATAGTATATGGAGAAATAATTTTATTGGGTGAAATTCCACACACACTCTTTTTGCTGCTTTTATTCCTATGAGTATTAATTCTCCCTCAGCCTCAGGATAGCAAGTAATAATAGTGTTAGAAGAATAAGATAAATGTATCCATAATAATGGACCTTTTTCCCAAAATACTCCTGTAGAAATATTTTTTTTGTTGTTAGTACAATAAATAATAAATGCAAAATTATATCAACTCTATCCAAAAGCATATTTCCCATATATGTTTCAATGATTTTTATTGCTTTTCTTGCTTCAGGCGTTAACATTCTGAGTGAATTTGGATCTCATGGTCCTTTTAGGATATCAAATAAAGGTCCCAACTCTCCTGTTGGTATACCTAGATGAGGCCTTATCCAATTTAAGTCTCCTAATAACTCTTGAAAGTCATTAATTGATTTGAGTTGATCTACTCGTATTTGAATTTTTGGTTGACTGACCATGGTTGAGGATAATAGAGCTACTAAATAATTAATTGGAAAATTTAATTGTATTTTACCTATTGCTATCTCTAGGTTATAATTTTTTAATACGTTTGTAAGTGTGGCATACCATTCTAGCATTGGGTTTTTAACTTTGTGTGCTAATAATACATCATCCATATAGTGAAAAATTTGTATTTCAGGAATTTGATTTCTAAGTGGCTGGATTAGTTTGTTAACATAAATTTGACGCATAGTTGGGCTGTTAGCCATCCCTTGAGGGAGTACTTTCCACTCATATCTCTTGTCAGGACCTTCATGATTCAGTGCAGGTATAGTAAATGCAAAACTTGGAATATCCTCAGGATGAATTGGAATTGAAAATAAAACGATCTTTAATATCTACAACGAAAACATACCAAGTTTTTGGCAAAGCACACAATTGAGGAATCTCTGATTGAGCAGGTCCCATAATAACCATCCCATTATTAATGGCTCTTAAATCTTGCAATAATCTCCATTTACCAGATTTCTTTTTAAGGACAAAAATGAGAGTATTATGGGGAGACACAGAAGGTTGTATATGTCCTTCCGCTAATTGTTGTTTGACCAGGTCATGGGCTACTTGTATCTTTTCTTTAGTCAGGGGCCACTGAGGAACCCATACTGGTCTTTCTGATTTCCAAGTAATATTTATTGTCTCAGTGGCCCTTTCTGAAAATCCAACCCATATCTATCTGTTCCTTGATCTTTTTGTATTGGTGTTGCTATACCTTGTTCTTGCTTTTCTAATCTTTTTCCTTTCCTAAAATCTTGTCTAGCCATAATAGTGGGTGAATTTTGATTGATGTTATTTGTTAATGTCAAACCTAATTGATCTAGGACATCTCATCCCCATAAATTTACGGGAAGATGTTCCAATACATATGGCTGTATAGTTCCTTCACATCCTTCAGGATCCTTCCAATCTAATACCGTTGCACTTTTATGGGGATTAGTCGCCACTCCTAGGCCTCGAAGCGTTTGAGTGGCTTGTTGTAATGGCCAATGTTTTGGCCATTCTTGACGACAGATGATGCTAAGGTCTGCACCTGTATCCAGTAGCCCATTGAATTCATGTCCTTGAATATTTAGTTTTAGCATGGGGCGAGAATATAAATTTAAAGAAAGCATAGCCCAATCTACACCTGTGGAGCCTAATCCCTTGGAACCCCTTTCTACAGCATAACTGTAAAATTTATCATGTGGGCTGGGTATTATTAGTAATTGTGCTATTCTATCTCCTGGAGAAATTACTGATATATCCTTTGGAGAACTGGCTATAATTTTTATTTCACCTTCATAATCGGGATCAATTACCCCAGGACTCATCATAAGTCCTTTTAGAGTAGAAGAGCTGCATCCCAATAATAAGCCTACTGTTCTTTTGGGAAGAGGTCGTTTCACCCCTGTGGGAATGATTTGAACTCCCATCTCTGGAGTTAGTATTGATCTGGCGGAGGCACAGATGTCCAACCCTGCGCTCCCTCTGGTTTGTCTGATGAGGGATCTGATGAACAATGTGTCATGGGCACTACACTGATGGGGTTGCTGGTTTCCTCCAGTGCTCCATATATTTGCGGTTTCGGGCCCCAGAGCATTGGGCCCCCCTGTCCATTTTTTGGCAATGGAGCCGGATGCCTTTCTTCATGATATCGTGGATAAACACCTGGTGCTTGTTTGTTTTTTGATAATGAAGTACCCTCTATGGTGGTTTGAGAATGGTATTCATTAGCCCAATGTCTCCCTCTACGTCCTCGTGGCCAAATACCCGGTATTCTAGTCCTTTGATACCTAGTTTTGTGAAACCCTCCTCCTATGGGGCAATTCCTTTTAAAAAGTTCTGTTTGTTCACAATTGTAGCATGTTCTTGGCCTGTCTTCTAAAGCGTGTTTTACTAAAGCTGCCACAATTTGCCCTTTTTCATTAATGTCTCTGGCATCTAAAGCCTGTTTTATTGCAGCTGCCACGACTTGCTCTTGTTCATTAATGTCTCTACCAAATTTAATAAATGTGTTTAAATCTTCATGTTTCCATGGTCTAATGATACCTCTGCAGCAATGATTCGCTTGGTCATAAGCCAGTTGTTTTAATAATGGCATTGCTTGTTCTGTATTTCCAAAAACTCTGTAGCTGTTTCAATAAGCCTATCTACAAATCCAGCGTAAGATTCATTAGCTCCTTGTATTACCTTAGATAATTGACCTTGTAAACCTCCATGTCCTTGTAAAGTCTTCCATGCCCTAACTGCCTCTACAGCAATTTGTGCGTATATGCCAGGATCATATGGAATTTGTTGTTGCTGATCCTCATAAGGTCTCTTCTCTAACAACAAATCTAGATTTCTCTGAGGATAACCAGCTGCTGCAGTTCGCCTAGACATCTATTTGCAAAATTCCTCATTGGCAACCTTCCATAATAGGTATTGACCTCCATTTAGCACAGCTTTACACATATTAGCCCAATCTGCTGGCGTCATGTTCAAGGTGTTAATGGATTCGACCAAGCTTACAATGAAGTGTGCTTGAGGACCATATGTTGTTACAGCCTCTTTTAGCTGCTTCACTATTTTGAAATTTAAAGCATGGTGAATTCGATGCCCTCCTACCTCAAATACAGGGCATGTTAATACTTGAGATCCTGTCTCAGGATCCGAACTATCAACTGTTGGGTTTGGGGGCCTCCCAGCACATGGAGGTGGCCTTGTTAGTTGGACATTTACATCCTCTGGTGACAGAAAGGTGTTAGTAGCAGTCTCCTTTTTTAACTTTGCCCCTGGTTGCTTTTTATGCTCTAAACTTGGTTCCTCTATCTTTGTCTGAACTGACGGCTTTGGACTAAGCAAACCAGATATGAACGTCCACAATGGCAATGTGCCAACTGGCATAGTCCCTTGGCTGCTCTTTTCTAATCTTTTTAAATCTTCACCATGATGGTTCCATTGTGATATATTTAATGACTCCTCCTTCAAAAGCCATGGGCTACATTTTTGTATTGTATCAACAAATGCCCTGACTGTCCTTGATATTTCTGAGATGCCTCCTTTCTCTAAAAATTTATTTAACACTCTTTCAGTTTGTTTTTTACTAATTTCTGATCCCGTATTTTTATTATAATACAACCCAACAAGATGACGCCAAACAAAACTGAGACAGAATGAATTAAAAAGGGAACAACAAAAAGTCATTATAGCCTTTCTATCCTCCTGACATGTGCATCCGTCCTTTATACCTATCTGTTCCTCAGACGTAAATAGTTTTTTCTCAGATGTGAGTGGTTTTTCTTCCGTCCCACTCATCTCCAGGAACAGGCAACTTAAAACAAAAGTGAAGCAAAACAAAGGAGTCATCTTAAAATGGCTACCCATCCTTTCACCTTGCCCACAGGGGCAAGCAGTTTACCTTATCACTTACCCTCAGTCGTTCCCCATGTGAGCCACCAAATGCTGCAGTCTGGCTGGGCATAATTCAGGAGCCACTTGTCAAAAAAAAAAAACTAACTTTATTTTTAGAACCACACACGGCAAACAAAACAACTCCTCAGGAAAAACCCTCAGAGCCCAACTGCCACTACTGGCTTCCTTGTAAAGTCTCTCTCACACACACAAGCCTCTCCACCTGCCACAATCCTACTGCTCTTGAGGCCGATTGGCTGGGTGGAGCCAAAAAAGTTTCCCAAGGAGCAGCTCCATGGTCTGAAAGGGCAGGGAAACAGCCCAATGAGCATCACCACAGAGGAGCCAATCAGCTAGATGATGCTGAGGTCGCTGTGAGCCAATAATCAGCCGGCAGCTGGAAATATGCTGGCAGCTGGAAGTTTGCTGGGGCCCCTTCAGCTGTGGCTCTCAACAAATTCCTGTCTCATTTCTCTGTAGCCTATTCAGCACATGTATTTTTATATGCACATATAGTATCCTATCTGTTATCACATGTACATTTTTGTGAGGTGGCTGACTTGGCAGATACAAATTATGAGAAGAGATCACTCCTCCTAAACATTGTTGGAACTGAAAATTCAAAATATGGGTGAGCTTCCTAGTAGAACAACATTATACATAAATCCATTTTCAGTGAAATAAATATTTTTGCATCTGTGGTTGACATATATATTTCATGATGAATTTTGATTGGAATACACACTCTACAAATTTTTCAAAATATGAAATATATGAGTCTTATTATACACTCCTTAAAATCATTCATATTCATGTATGTGGATTTATGATCAACTTTTCACAAGATAATTCTCAGAAATATTCATCAACCTGAAATACATATTTGTTACCTAGTACTGAAAGATAACTTCAGTGGATGGTGCATACAAATCCTAATATTTCTACAGTAATACCCAGTTTAATATCAATGCAAGTAGTTTCCTATGGGACATGATGTGTATTTTCCAGTTCATTTTTATTCAACAGTGGTACATTACTATTTTCTCAGTTTATGCACATCATAGGATATATATTTCATCCACAAGTTCACAAATTTATAGGCATTTGTTTCAATTTCAATCACTTCCTGCTTCAGAACACATATATTCCTCCGGATTTTTTGACTGGTCTTTTCATGAGACTTCTTTTCAAACACATTATTTTCGATTTCCATAATCACTTTTGAAGCAAAACTCACACATTCTTCTTGATAAACCATAACCCTAATATTACCCTTAGATTTATGACTGGTTATAATGAATGTATGTATATCAATTTAAGATTTCCTTTACATTTTCAGATATTAATTAAATCAATTATTTAAAGTTGGAACCAGTTACATTATTTGTTCACAGTATGGTCTATTCATGCATTATTTCTATATTCATAGACACATGGTACACCTCTTTGTTCCCCCAATACGAATTTATACGTCTTCAAAATATTGCTCCCAGTAATGGTGGAAGAAATACTCATGTCACCTAATCTACATATACATTTTATCACAGTAACATTCTGGACACAGAAAACAAAGGTCACTCTTATGATTGTACCAAAGCCTAAAAGGAAAGTGAGCATGCATTACTAAAAACATCCATGTCCAGGTTGCCTAATGCTCTCAAATGTAAATCCTATTGTTGACTATATATTTGTTTCTTCCTAAGATTATATATTCAATCTCAAGCCTGTTGAAAATATCTCATCCTATCCCTCACTTTAAACTTTGCCTGATTTCTTAAAGTCTCTATTGACATCTGCTTTCCTACATATTTTCCCCAGTTCTCATTGTGACTGACTCTTCACATGTGCTGATATTTACATTCACTCTCTACTTGAAAACCTATTGCTAGAGAACTTTTTGTTCAACTCCTATACTCACTCTTGTTTCTAAACCTAGCAACTATCTTCCTAATCCTACGGACTTTCTTTTTTTAATTGGATGTTCTCTTCAACATTCAATCATCCAAGGTACAAGGTCCTATGCCATTGAATATCGATTTATCTGAGACATCTGGGCAGGACATAACTCAAAGCTAAGTAACCCACTCAAGGGCCCAATGCCCTTCTGGACTTCAAATTGTACCTAGATTTCTGTTTTCATACTTGTATTTCACCTATATATTCTTGTAAATATCCCAGTCTCCCAATACCATTATTCATCCTTCAGAATGATTCCTAACCAAAATCGAATATGTTATTAACCCTAACCATAGACTTTTCCCTCAATCTAACTTTACACGTGAGCTGGGAGAGTGTGATCAGGAAAGTCTCAGTGGAGAAACCCTGCTTTGGGCCATTTGCTTACCTATTGTTCTGTTGCCCAGAATATCAGGAAGTTCTTTGCCTCAGGTCACCCCTTTGTGAAGCCTGAAGAAAGCTGTTTTCAAACGGAAATGAATGAGCATCACTTGTGGCTCTTTGGGTCAAATGAGTTCTTCAAGCCATGAAGAGGTGCTTGGGTTTTCTCATGACGCCAAATCACATAAAGAATCTATACCTATCAGTCAGTAGTAGTCAGTCAATATTGCTCCTAAAAATGGTGGAGAAATACTCATGTCAAATGATCTATATATATATATATATATATATATATATATATATATATATATATATATATATATATATATATATTTAATCACAGAAATATTCTGGGCACAGAATTCAAAGTTCACATTTATGATTGTACCAAAGCCTAAATGGAAAGTGAACATGGATTACTAAAAATATCATGTCCAGGTTGCCTAATGCTCTCAAATGTAAATCCTATTGGTGACTACATATTTGTTTCTTCCTAAGATAATATATTCAACCTCAACCCTGTTGAAAATGTCTAATCCTATCACTCACTATATACTTTGCCTGATTACCTAATGTCTCTATTTATATCTTCTTTCCTACATATTTTCCCAATTTCATCATTGTGACTGACTCTTCACATGTGCTGACATTTAAATTCATTCTCTAACCGAAAACCTATTGCTAAAGAACTTCTGTTGCAAATTCTACATGCACTCTTCTTCCTAATCCTAACTACTATCTTTCTAATCCTACTGACTATCCCTTTTTGACTGGATGTTCTTTTCTACATTCAATCATCCAAGATACAAGGTCATATGCCATTGTATATCGATTTATCTGAGACATCTGTTCAGAAGTTAATTCAATGCTAAGTATCCCAAGCAAGGGCCCAATGCCCTTCTGGGCTTCAAATCATACTTAGATTTCTGTTTTCATGCATACATTTCACCTCTATATTGTTATAAATATCGCAGGTTCCCAATACCATTATTCACCCAGCAAAATGATTCCTAACCCAAATCGAACCTGTTATTAACCCTAACCATACAGTATTCCCTCAATCTTACTTTACAGAAAAGCAGGGAAAGAGTTGGTCTTATAATACTGGAATGTAATGGATCTTCCACCTGGTGATAACCTCAAATGTCCATGGCGAAATGATCCCTGGAGAATATGTAGGCAGCTATGAAGGACCTGAGAGAGCAAAAGGCATCTTCCATGGCAAACGGCTTGGTCAGGATAAAGGGTTGTGTCTGAATCAGCTTCTATTCTTAAAGCAGAGAACATGAGCCAACCCAGGCCTGTGTGTAGATCTGTTCCTGGGAGATTATGGTTGATATACAATTCAAACTTGTTAAAGTGTCACAGGAATTAGGGCCAGCCTCCATCTCATGGGAACCTTGGAAGCAACGTTTGGACAAAGTGGTTGCCAAGAGAGTGACCTCATTCAGTTCCTGAAGGAGGAACTAAAAACAGTTCCATCACACTTCAGTGGTGATGGAACTCTCTGAACTTGGGATCCAGGATGCCAGGCACCCATAGCCAGTCCCAGTCCCAGTCCCAGTGGTCTCACTTGTTTGGATTTACAAAGACAGAGTCAGTCTTTCTTGGTACCTACAGATGTGAGGAAGGTAAAATGCAAGAAAGCTCTGAAGCAGAGCTTTTCCTGAGAAAGCAAGTAGAGGCTCACCGCTGGCTCCTGACAACTTCACGGAGTTGGCCAAGGAGACCAGATCTAAGACAGGACAGGCCATTTCGGGGGAACATTATTGGCCCACAAGTCAGAGGACACTCCGGATAGTCACAGACCTACCTGGGCGAAGGAGGTGCCTTTTTGTTTGTGGTTATGAGTTTGTGGTCTTGTGTCATGTTCTTAGAATAGGTAGAAAAGTAGGTTTGTTTAGTTTGGAGTGGACTGTTTCTAGTAAGTCGTTTGACAAGGCGAGTGTTTCTATGTCTGTGTATCACATTGTGTCCGGGGTTGTAGACATTAAAAAAAATGCATCAATGGATGTGCCCTATCTAGTAGAAAGCTTCACAGCATTTATCCAGCCAAATTGATGAATGGACTGTAGCTTGCCTTATGGATGGGCAACACCTACTATCTTTCTAAGTTCCTGTTTTCTTCCTGAATTTTGGCCACTCTCCAGAATAAGCCCATGGTTTTGTGTCCAAGATATGTACCCCCTCCAAACTCTGTAACATGGCCATGAACTGGATAGCTGAAGTGAATGGCGAGCATCTCAGAAAACTCAGATATCAGTATGACCAGGAAAGTCTCAGTGGAGAAACCCTGCTTTGGGCCTTTTGCTTACCTATTGTTCTGTTGCACTGAATGTCAGGAAGGTCTTTGACTCAGGCCATCCCTTTGTGAAGCCTGAAGAAAACAGTTTTCAAATGGAAATGAATGGGTATACCTGTGGCTCTTTGCTTAATTGCTTTGGAAAGGGATTGTCTGAATCAGCCCCTTGGCCCTGTGTGAGGCTGTGGCTTAGATTCTCAACACCTGATGGATTTAAAGAAATTTTCCATGTGTGCATCCCAAACCAAAATGGCCAAAAGAGCAGTCTTTGGGATGAAGTCTGTCGCCTTCCTCTGTAAGGTTCCTGACCTCCATCAAGTGAGAATAGGGATTCTTTGAGTGAAATGAATTTTTCCAACTTACAGAGGCTAGGCTATAGGTGCTTGGGTTTTCCATGACTCCAATTCAAATAAAGATTCTAAACCCCACGGTCAGTTGGCCTCAAATTGGAGAAGTGGACCTGAATTAATGACAGGAGTATTTGATTACTCCATTTTCACAGCAAGTGTCCAGGCCACCCTGACTTTAGGCAAATGAGAGGAAAGGGAACATATTTTGGACACTGTCTTGGTCTGCGCACCTCATGGAAACCTCCAGCCAGTGGTTAT